>NC_057812.1:687416758-687716758 GCF_018294505.1 Triticum aestivum
ACTGAGCTGCCTGCGGGGCAACCTCGGGGAAACTTGAGGGTTGGTTTTACTCGTAGCTAGTCTCATCTGAGTGTGCCTTGAGAACGAGATATGTGCAGCTCCTATCGGGCTTTGTCGGCACATTCGAGCGGTGTTGTTGGACTTGTTTTACCATTGTCGAGGATGTCTTGTAACTGGGATGCCGAGTCTGATCGGATTGTCTTGGGAGAAGGAATATCCTTCGTTGACCGTGAGAGCTTGTGATGGGCTAAGTTAGGACACCCCTGTAGGGATTTGAACTTTCGAAAGTCATGCCCGCGGTTATGGGCAGATGGGAATGTGTTAATGTCCGGTTGTAGAAAACTTGAAGTTGATCTTAATTAAAATACATCAACCGCGTGCGTAACAGTGATGGTCTCTTCTCGGCGGAGTCCGGGAAGTGAACACCGTGTTGGAGTAATGCTTGACGTAGGTTGTTCTAGGATCACTTCTTGATCATAGCTGTTCGACCATGCTTTTGCCTTCTCTTCTCGCTCTCTTTTGCTAATATGTTACCACCATATATGCTAGCCGCTTGCTGCAGCTCCACATCATAGCTTTACCTTACCTATAAGCTTAAATAGTCTTGATCGCGAGGGTGTGAGATTGCTGAGTCCCCCTGACTCACAGATACTTCCAAAATCCAGTTTGTAGGTGCCGATGTTACCTAGCAGGTGACGCAACCAAGCTCAAGGAGGAGCTCGATGAAGATCTTGTCCTTTGTGTTGTTTCGTTCTAGTTGATCAGTAGTGGAGCCCAGTTGGGGTCGATCGGGGATCTGTGTAGCATTGGGGTAGTCTTCTTTTATTTTGGTTCCGTAGTCGGACCTTGAGTATATTTGGATGAATGTAATGTTATTTATGTATTTGTGTGACGTGGCGAGTGTAAGCCAACTATGTACCTTTCCCCTTTATTTATTTACATGTGTTGTTGTGAAGATTACCTCACTTGCGACATTGCTTTCAATGCGGTTATGCCTCTAAGTCGTGCTTCGACATGTAGGAGATATAGCCGCATCTAGGGCGTTACAAGTTGGTAATCAGAGCCATCCCCAACCTTAGGAGCCCCCTGCTTGATCGAATCGCTGGCATTGTTGAGTCTAGAAAAATATTTTGAGTCATTTAGGATTATATATATCGGAGAGTAGGACTTCTTTTTACTCCTCAGTCCCTTCGTCGCTCTGGTGAGGCATCCTGACGTAGAGTTTTGACTATTCTCTTCTCAAACTTCACTAAAAAAATTTAGGATCACACGGGTATCTTGGAATCGTTCCGATGGTTTTGTGACGAGAACATTGTTCTTGGTGCCTCCTGACATTTAGGGGTTGTGGCAGTGTCCCGGGGAGTTGAGCTCCGAGGTGTTGTCGTCACAATTTTATCGTTGCAGTTCTGGAATACCTGAGCTCGCCAACATCGAAAATCTCTTTTATGCAGTTGTTGGTGAGATAACCTCGACTCCACCCAGTACTGGGGCGGGAGTTCGGGAGTATTGCCATAACTCGTATAATGGATGCTTTTCGAAGGTTGAGGTAAACGATTTCCGAAGGTTTCTTGGTTATGTGTTGAAGGATGGATATAGCTGGATGTAGGATTTGTGTAGTTTGGGTGAGATATTATGCTTCCCCTGTATCCCCAACACCTGATTGCATAACTGGAAAGTTTCGGG
Source organism: Triticum aestivum (assembly GCF_018294505.1). NCBI lineage: Eukaryota > Viridiplantae > Streptophyta > Magnoliopsida > Poales > Poaceae > Triticum > Triticum aestivum. Next base: position 687,418,442 of record NC_057812.1, read on the forward strand.
AGTTTATAAGTGGGAATTCAAGTAGCTCGTAGGATATCTTTCCCACAGATGTATGATATGAAATTGGGGTTCGACGTCTAGTGGTCCGCCTATCCACGGTTGGTTTTACAGTGGTCTCGTTGTGTCTTAAAGAGTCCTTGGCTATGCCGACTCGGGGACGCTTCGTATGTCATGTGCACTGGCTTGTACATGATGGTGTTGTACAATCGAGCCCGTGTAGGCCCCACCACAAAAACTTCGGACGAAATCTCTATCATATGTTGGTTCTGGCTTATTCTACAAGCCAATCCTTTGTTTTGTTTTTGAGCTGTGGTATTCGAGTTGCTTCGAAGTCAAATGTTGATTCCATACCTTCCCCAAGCGGTGTTCTCATACTCCGATGTGAATACCAATCCTTCTTGATAATCGAGACCGTTTTGTCAATCCTTTTCAACCGGCGTTTTCTCTTCAGGTGGATCCAATCTTTTCAACATTCGCAAGATCAACTAAAAGCTTCCTCAATGGTGTTGGTTTTCATCTGTCTCCAAGTGTCTTCGTTTTTGCCGTCCTCCCACCCTTATTCTTCATGGACTCAGATTTCTAAATCAACTATCCATTTTATTCATGCGAAGCCTCTTCATCCTTTTCTTTCAAGTTTCGATCCGGTGATTTATCGTGCAGTTGCTAAGGAAGCTTCAAGTTCATCATTATTAATTCTCTTTCTTCTCCGGTGGATTCAATTCAAGCTTTGGTATTGAGCATAGTGTTTTCTTTTTGCCCAATGCTTTTCTTATGCCGGTGCACCTCATAATCATTCCCCGCTTGCTATTCAATTGTTCCGGAGTGCTCAAGATATCTTGAAGTTTCGTGTTTCCACTCTGTTTTCGTTTCAGCTTTTGCGAGGATGTTGCCTCATTCAAGCCATTTATTTCAACCGGCGCAATCTCTCTTTTAAATTGTTCATCGATGTTTCTTTTGAGTGGGCCCTAACCCACAGGTCTTTTCCCAGGATCTTACCTGACTCTTCTTATTTTCCCGGAGCTATTCCCAAATTCTTTTCGAAGTTTGATTTAAGAATGATTCATCATCAGACATATGTCTTCCTCCAAGATCTTTCAAATTCTTTTCATCGTCGTTTCAACCTTTCTAATATTCATCCTGGAGTATCTCAACGATCCATGGTGTTGTTTCTCGTCGTCTCTCTCAATATTTGAAGACCGAACGAGAGCTTCTCTTAAATTCTTATCCGTTCTTCCAAAGATTCATGGTTCTAGCTTGATGTCATCCTCTCATAATTGTTTTTTTCGACTGTGAGAATTATTTTCACACATCCGGAGCATTTCAAGAGTATTTCAGTTTGTTTTCTCCGAAGCCCATCATTTCAGAAGATTTTTACATTCTAGCTTTCAGCTCTCATTCTCCAAATCTTACCGGTGTACCGTGATAATATCTTCTAATCAATTCATGATCTCTTCCTTCTCATGTATCTAAATCCGAGCAAGCATCTTCGTTCATTTGCTAATTTTTCCCGGTGTTCCTTTATCTTTTCTTTGGTCATTTCAATTCTTACGGTCGTTCTTCCAAGATTTCTCTCCCTTCTTTATCATATCAATTCATTCGTTGTTTCGATTCCACCGGTGTTTCGTTGAAGACCTTCTCAAGTTTGCGCCATATCTATCTTAACCCTTTCTACGAAAATAAGTAGTATGCCAAATCCGTTGATTGTCATCAATTTAATTGATGAAGGATAAGCATGACGTAATTCTTATTCTTATTTCATCGAGTAAATTCAATTCCTGCTTTTCGGAGTGGTTCATCATATCACATTCTCGGTTCGAGATGCTTTATCTTTTCTTTTTCGGAGTTCCAAGCCCTCTCAATTTTCTCATACTGAAGATCCATCTAATCATTGCAAGTCTTCACCTTGTGTTTTCAACTTCTCTTTCATTGTGTTTGATCATTTCTTTTATTACCGGAGTTCATCATGGAGGCTCTACATGGTGGTTCATCAAGGATTTCTTTCATTCTTCAATTGTACTCAACATTTCCCTCGAAGTTAAGATCCGCCAAGCTATACTCTCAAATAAACATGGTGTTCAACACATGTCTTGTTTTGAGGAGTTTTATTTTTCTTCATCTTTCAATCCGGAGTGCTATTCGTTCAACCGTATCATTGGAGGTGGTATTATGTCATTCTTGATAATTTGAGTTCATGTTTAATGATTCACATGTTGTTAAGAATGAGGTATTTTAAATCCACCAACCTCTTCGTTGGAGTTATCTGGTGTCATGTTTCACCTAAAGCCTTCCCTAAGGATTGTTGCTATATATGGTGCTTATAAATGACCCAAGTTCTTCATTTATCCTCCCGGTGAAATAAGTTTCTCGTCTCCTTGTTGATATAAATCCAATCTATCCTTTCCGTTAGTTGAAGAATTTCACATCATAGTTTTGAGAGGTCTTCCATAAGCCCACATCAAGCTTATCCTTTCGTTGTTGATAATCCAACAACTCCGCTCTAGCATTTGTTTTAAGCGTGATCTTACAAGATCTTGTTTCCTTCCGTTCATTCCATCCATTCTTTCTTTTCTTCCGGTGGTATTGTGATGTTTCTCTCTTCTCTCATCATCGCAAGTTGTGAGGATCGTCTTCTTTTCGTGCCTATCCATTTAACCAGAGTGTTGTGTCCTCTGCTCAAGTTCTTTCCATCTTATCAAGTTTCATATCACTTTTCAACCGGAGTGCTGATCGAATTGGTTCTTCCTTGTTCCTCTTTTCTAACAGAGGTTTCTCATTTTGTTCATCTTTGTTGTATTCTTTCTTTCAATTTTTTCAACCTCTCAAGGTTCTATGGTTTCACTCGTTTGTCAAAGAAGCAACTTTGTTTTACCTCTTCATCTTTCGTTTTTCTCTCCGGTGCCATCCTAGATCTCGGATCGAGATCCTCTCGTAGTGGTGGAGTGTTGTGACGCCCCAAGCCAGGAGCTTCAGACGCCTTCCATGTTGTTCGAGTTTCGTCGTGTGAGTTGTTGGTTTGTTGCATTCATCTTTACATATTTTGCATTGCATCATGTCATCATGTATCATATCATTAGTTCTTTTGCAACTCAACTAAATAAATCGTATGGATCTTCGGTCCATTTAAATCGAGGGATATTCACAATGGTGATTTCTCTTTAGAACATATACTCCCAATATTATTAGGGAGCTATAATCAATATTACATTCTTATGGAATCAACCAAACACAATTACATCTTTCTCTTGCCACCAAATCCCCCTTCAAGTTGAAACCCTATCACTAGCTTCTTTCTTTCAAATACAACCATCCATTGAAGGTGACATTTTTTCTATCGCATAAAAATGTTCACCTTTTCTCTATAAATCATACCCCGTGCATACCAGCTCCGTGTCAAATTTTAGCTCATTTGGGTTTTGTTTGGTTGGATTGAAAAATGGCTCAAGTTTGAATCTAATTCAAACTTGAATTATTTTTCTATCTCTAAAATAATGCCAAACCATTTTATTCTATTTGTGCAAAGTTCTGGCGCTCCAAGAATATTTTATTTTCTGAGTTATTCTTTCCCTAACCCTCTCTTTATTTTTTTCCTTCTCTCTATTTGTTTTTCTGTTAAAGCAAATTAGAGAGGAATGAAAGAGAGGAGTTCAGCCTAGCCCAGCAGCAAGGCCCATCCTTTCCCCATGCGCCGGCCCATCCATCCTAGGCCCAACCAGCCGCCGGTCTCCTTAGGACAGTATCCATCGTGCTGGCCCTTTTGGCCACCTGCAGGCCTCCCGCAACCCAGCCTTGCCTCTAGGGCCTCCTGTAGCCGCAGGCCACCTAGGCCAAGGCCTAGCCGGCGCCCTGCTTGACCTAGCTGACCCGAGGCCTAGTCGCTACACCCCCTCACCCGTCGATCTCTTCCTTGTTTCCCTGCCGCCGCCAACCTCTGTCTCGATCTGGATCATCCCCGATCCCATCTCTCTCCCTCGCGCAACAACCTCCCGATCCCATCGCTCCCTCACCCCTCACTCCCTTTCCCCGATCCAGCGCCGCGCCCTCGTCCCGTTCCCCTCTGCCTCCTCCTCGCCACCGGCAGCCACCCCGGCCAGCCTCCGGCCACCTGCAGGCCGACCCCCGTGCCCTCAAGTGCCTTGCCGCCCGGACCCGTCGTCCTCAACGCCGCCTCTCCTGCTCGTTGACCACGCTGCCAGAGCCCTGCACCATGCCAAGCGTCGCCGGCTCCCCCAAGTCCGTGTTGCCAAGTTCCTCAACCTCGCCGGAGCACAGGACCTCCTCGACCGCCGCTTCGCGAGGGACGTCGGGCGCCGCCAGCAGCAGTTCTACACCAAGTCCCCATCGCCGAGTCCCTCGCCGTGACCCGTCAAGCCGCCGTTCTGTTAATCCGCGGGAGACCTTCGCTGCACCAAGTCCATCCAGCCGCCGCTGCATGTGCCCTCGCCTCTACCGCGCCTCCTTCTTCTTCTTCTGTTGCAGTGCAGGCCACCACATTACCGCCCCAACCTCCATGACCAGCGCCATGAACCGCAACTCGCTGTACTGGCTTCCGAACCGCAAGACCAAGTACAATCACCGACCTGAGCGTTCCTTGGACACGTCAAGGTCGACTCCATCGCAAAGAACGACTACGCGGATTGTACCAAGTACCCCTTCATTTCGAAGAGACCAACAAGTCCGAAGAACTCCAAGTTCGACGACGCTCTCCGCCCGAACGACTACCACCCACGCGTACCTCTCAGTCGCCGTGGGTTTCATCAAGTTCAACGGTGAACCCCGAAACCCTCGGATTCGTTAAGTCCAAAGATGCAAGTACCACTCCGAACCATGTATGATGACCATCGCCGAAGACCAGTGTAACGCAAATGTCAAGTTCAACTACCATCGCGAGAACCGCTACTTCCCACGACGACCCCGTGAACAAATACTTCCCCTTCAATACGTGTACTCCTACCGCCGTACTCGATCCGTTTCGATAATGCACGCTTCAAAGGTATAACCATCGAGACGACGCCCGTGAATGAACGCATGTGTGTTGCATGTAATGCTCGTGTTTGCATCATGTCCGAGTTGTCTCTTGCTCGGTCCTCCTCGTTTGCTGCTAACCGTGGGAACCCGGTAACCAGGAGCACCCGACCGTTTATCGCATGACCCGCATCCGCACACTTCTCCTTTGCATCGGTATCTCAATCGAGTTACCGGGAACTGGAACGTTGCCGTGGCACCGTTTCGTTATTGTTGCCGTGGCACCCCTTTTGTTTCCGCCACGATGACAAATGCTTCTCAATGCTCTTGTCAACTTTTAATAAAAATTGCGTAAACTTGAACATGTCATCCGCATCATGTTAACAACTTTAAGATGTTTAAAATTGTTGTTGTTTGCTTTAAATTGCTAATGCATATGGGGATTTACCGGATTTGTTGTGTGTTATATCCGGCCCCATTTCAATTGTCTAGATGGTGTAGTTTTGTTATGCCTCACCTCTTGCCATGTTAACCAACATGTAATATTGTTGAGTGCATAACCGAGAGAGAACTAAATAATTGATCTGGTGTTCCGTCATTATGCAGCTCGTTGCATATTGAGCTCCACTTAATTTGTAGTATTGTTTGTGCACTTTGCCATGCCATGCCGCATTAAACCGGACATGCATCATACTTGATTGTGCATCATGCCATGTTTATGTGATGGTTGTTTACTTTGTTGTTTGCTTCTTTCCGGTGTTGCTTCTTCGGGTTGGTTCCGATAACGTCGCGTTTCTGAGGGTTCGTTCGACTATGTCCATTTATCTTCTTCCTTGCGGGATTTCAGGCAAGATGACCATTCCCTCGAAATCACTTCTATCTTTGCTTGCTAGATGCTCGCTCTTTTGCTATGCCTATGCTGCGATACCTACCACTTGCTTATCATGCCTCCCATATTGTTGAGCCAAGCCTCTAACCCAACCTTGTCCTAGCAAACCGTTGTTTGGCTATGTTACCGCTTTGCTCAGCCCCTCTTATAGCGTTGTTAGTTGCAGGTGAAGATTGGAGTTTGTTCCTTGTAGGAACATGGATATTTTGTTGGGATATCACAATATCTCTTACTTAATTAATGCATCTATATACTTGGTAAAGGGTGGAAGGCTCGGCTTTATGCCTGGTGTTTTGTTCCACTCTTTCCGCCCTAGTGTCCGTCATATCGGTGTTATGTTCCTGGATTTTGCGTTCCTAACACGGTTGGGTTATAATGGGAACCCCTTGACAGTTCGCCTTCAATAAAACTCCTCCAGCAATGCCCAACATTGGTTTTACCATTCGCCACATAGCCTCTTTTTCCCTTGGGTTCTGCAGACTCAAGGGTCATCTTTATTTTAACCCCCCCGGGCCAGTGCTTCTCTAAGTGTTGGTTCGAACTGAGCTGCCTGCGGGGCCACCTCGGGGACACTCGAGGGTTGGTTTTACTCGTAGCTAGTCTCATCTGAGTGTGCCCTGAGAACGAGATATGTGCAGCTCCTATCGGGATTTGTCGGCACATTCGGGCGATGTTGTTGGACTTGTTTTACCATTGTCGAGGATGTCTTGTAACCGGGATGCCGAGTCTGATCGGATTGTCTTGGGAGAAGGAATATCCTTCGTTGACCGTGAGAGCTTGTGATGGGCTAAGTTGGGACACCCCTGTAGGGATTTGAACTTTCGAAAGTCGTGCCCACGGTTATGGGCAGATGGGAATTTGTTAATGTCCGGTTGTAGAAAACCTGAAGTTGATCTTAATTAAAATACATCAACTGCGTGCGTAACCGTGATGGTCTCTTCTCAGCGGAGTCCGGGAAGTGAACACGGTGTTGGAGTAATGCTTGACGTAGGTTGTTCTAGGATCACTTCTTGATCATATCTGTTCGACCGTGCTTTTTCCTTCTCTTCTCGCTCTCTTTTGCTAATATGTTACCACCATATATGCTAGTCGCTTGCTGCAGCTCCACATCATACCTTTACCTTACCTATAAGCTTAAATAGTCTTGATCGCGAGGGTGTGAGATTGCTGAGTCCCCGTGACTCACAGATACTTCCAAAATCTAGTTTGTAGGTGCCGATGTTACCTAGCAGGTGACGCAACCAAGCTCAAGGAGGAGCTCGATGAAGATCTTGTCCTTTGTGTTGTTGCATTCTAGTTGATTAGTAGTGGAGCCCAGTTCGGGTCGATCGGGGATCTGTGTAGCATTGAGGTAGTCTTCTTTTATTTTGGTTCCGTAGTCACACCTTGAGTATATTTGGATGAATGTAATGTTATTTATGTATTTGTGTGACGTGGTGAGTGTAAGCCAACTATGTACCTTTCCCCTTTATTTATTTACATGGGTTGTTGTGAAGATTACCTCATTTGCGACGTTGCTTTCAATGCGGTTATGCCTCTAAGTCGTGCTTCGACGTGTAGGATATATAGCCGCATCGAGGGCGTTATAATATATCCACGTACCCCCAAACGATCAGGGACAGAGCCAAAAACCTAATTCCACCGCTGCAACTCTTTGTATCCACGAGATCCCATCTTGCGGCCTGTTTCGGAGCTCCGTCGGAGGGAGCATCGATCATGGAGGGCTTCTACATCATGATCCAAGCCCCTCTGATGAAGTGTGAGTAGTTTACTTCAGACCTACGGGTCCATAGCTAGTAGCTAGATGGCTTCTTCTCTCTTTTTGGATCTCAATACAATGTTCTCCCCCTCTCTCGTGGAGATCTATTCGATGTAATCTTCTTTTTGCGGTGTGTTTGTTGAGACCGATGAATTGTGGGTTTGTGATCAAGTCTATCTATGAATAATATTTGAATCTTATCTGAATTCTTTTAGTATGATTGGTTATCTTTGCAAGTCTCTTCGAATTATCAGTTTGGTTTGGCCTAGTAGATTGGTTGTTCTTGCCATGGGAGAAGCGCTTAGCTTTGGGTTCGATCTTGCGGTGTCCTTTCTCAATGACAGAAGGGGCAGCAAGGCACGTATTGTATCATTGCCATCGAGGATAACAAGATGGGGTTTTTATCATATTGCATGAAACTATCCCTCTACATCATGTCATCTTGCTTAAGGCGTTACTCTGTTTTTAACTTAATACTCTAGATGCATGCTGGATAGCGGTCGATGAGTGAAGTAATAGTAGTAGATGCAGAATCGTTTCGGTCTACTTGTCTCGAACGTGATGCCTATATACATGATCATACCTAGATATTCTCATAACTATGCTAAATTCTGTCAATTGCTCAACAGTAATTTGTTCACCCACCGTAGAATACTTATGCTCTTGAGAGAAGCCACTAGTGAAACCTATGGCCCCCGGGTCTCTTTCTCATCATATCAATCTCCATTACTTTAATATTGCTTTGCTTTTACTTTGCTTTTACTTTATTTGCTTTGCATCTCTATACCAAAAATACCAAAAATATTATTTATCATCTCTATCAGATCTCACTTCCGTAAGTGACCGTGAATGGATTGACAACCCCTAAGCGCGTTGGTTGCGTTGAGCTATTGTTTTTGTGTAGGTACGAGGGACTCGAGCGTAGCCTCCTACTGGATTGATACCTTGGTTCTCAAAAACTGAGGGAAATACTTACGCTACTTTGCTGCATCATCCCTTCCTCTTCGGGGAAATCCAACGCAGTGCTCAAGAGGTAGCAGATTCCCAATAGAATTTAGTAAGAATTGTTAGCACACTATTAAGGGTGACCTCTTACCGATATTCCATGATTTGTTCAATGGTCATCTCCAGCTTTTTCACATTAACTTCGATATGATTACGCTGTTACCAAAGAAGGAGGAAGCAGTGCGCATCGAGAAGTTTAGGCCTATTTGTCCTTTGAGTGTAAGTTTCCAAATTTTCACTAAAGTCGACACAATAGGCTGACGCAGATTGCCATTCGGTGGTGCATCCAAGTCAGACTGCCTTCATGCCCGGGAGATACATCCTAGAGGGGGTTGTTGTCTTACACCAAACACTGCATGAAATCCATTCCAAGAAGCTAGATGGGGTTATATTCAAGGTGGATTTCTAAAAATCCTATGATAAGGTCAAATGGCCCTTTCTCCAACAAACTATGCGAATGAAGGGGTTTTTTGAATCCTCGCAGAGACAAGTAGACTCCTTCATTCAAAAAGGTAACGTGGGGAACAAATTGAATGATTACATAGGCCATTATTTCCAAACGTACAAAGTCTTAAGACAAGGGGATCCGATGTCTCCGGTCTTGTTCCACATTGTGGAAGATATGTTGGCAATCCTGATAGGTAGGGCCAAGAGTTTAGGGCAGGTAGGTGGACTCGTCCCTCATCTAGTTGATGGGGGAGTAACCATTTTATAGTACACCGATGACACTATCATCTTCATGGAGCATGACCTAGCAAAGGCTAGGAATATGAAATTGATCCTTTACCTTTTCAAACAATTGTCAAGTCTAAAAATGAATGTTCATAAGAGTGAATTGTACTCCTTTGGACGAGCTAAAGAGGAACAAGATGCTTATAGACAATTGTTCGGTTGTGAAATGGGCTCTTTGCCATTTTGATACCTAGGGATTCTGATTCACCATCGGAAGCTTTCCAATAAATAATGGAAATGTATTAAGGATCGTTTTGAAAAAAACTAAGCTGCTAGAAGGGCAAGCTTATGTCTTACGGAGGTCGGCTTGTGTTAATAAACTAGGTATTAACTAGTATGCCTAGGTTCCTTCTATCTTTCTTTGAAGTGCCTGTAGGGGTACGGAAAAGGCTCGATTTTTGTCGATCCCGATTCTTCTGGCAAAGCGATGAGGCTAAAATGAAGTATAGATTAACGAGGTGGGACATCATTTCTAGGCCCAAATCCAAGGTGGGCTAGGGATTGAGCATTTGGAAATCAAAAAATCAAATGCTTACTTAGCAAATGGTTATTTAGGCTATCTACCGAAGAGGATGGTATGTGCGCACCGATCCTTCGCAAAAATACCTCCAAACTAAATCCCTAGCTCAGGTCATCGTTAGGCCTACCGACTCGCCATTCTGGAAAGGGCTAATTAGAATGAAAGACACTTTTTTACGCAGAGCGAAATTTGTTGTTGGATGATAAGTCTCCAACGTATCTACAATTTTTTATTGTTCCATGTTGTTATATTATCATACTTGGATGTTTTGCAATCATTTTATAGCAACTTTATATCATTTTTTGGGACAAACCTATTGACATACTGCCTAGTGCCCGTTGTTGTTTTTTGATAGTTTTTTACTTCGCACAATATCCCTATCAAAAAGAGTCCAAACACAGCGCAACTTTTTGGAGATTTTTTTTGGACCAGAAGACAACTTGGGGGCAAGAAAGGACCAGAGGGGAGGCCTGTGGGGACCACAAGACACCAGGGCACGCCCTGGTGGGTTGTGGGGCCCATGGGGGTCTCCTGCACCACCTCTTCGCCTTATAAATTCCCAAACATTCCAGAAACCCTAGAGGAGTAAAGGAAACACAATTCCAGCCGCCACAAGTTCCAGAACCACGAGATCCAATCTAACACCATCACAGAGGGGTTCATCATCCTCACTGGTGCCTCTCCGATGAAGCATGAGTAATCCACCATAGACCTATGGGTCTATAGGCAGAATCTAAATGGCTTCTTCCCTCTTTTTGATTCTCAATACAATGATCTCTTGGAGATCTATTTGATGTAAACCTTTTTGCGATGTGTTTGTTGGGATCCGATGAAATTTGAGTTTATGATTAGATATATATCCATGAATATCATTTGAGTCTTCTTTGATCTCTTATATGCATGATTATTTATAGCCTCGTATTTCTTCTTTGAATCTTTGGTTTAGTTAGGCCAACTAGATCGATTGTTTGCCATGGGAAGAGGTGCTTTGTGATGGGTTCGATCTTACGGTGTCCTCACCCAGTGACAGAAGGGGTAGCGAGGCACGTATGTATCATTGCTATTAAGGATAACAAGATGGGGTCTATTCCTACATCAATAGATCTTGTCTACATCATGCCATCGTTCTTATGACATTACTCCATTTCACCATGAACTGAATACACTAGATGCATATTGGATAGCAGTCGATGTGTGGAGTAATAGTAGTAGATGCAGGCAAGAGTCGGTCTACTAATCTTGGACGTGATGCCTATATATTGATCATTGCCTTGGATATCATCATAACTATTTGATTTTCTATCAATTGCCCAACAATAATTTGTTTACCCACCGTATGTTATTTTCTCGAGAGAAGCCACTAGTAAAATCTACGGCCCCTAGGTCTATCTTTTATCATATTGCTTCCAGTTCTATTTTTCATCGCATTTGTTTGCAGATCTATTATTCCAAAAACAAAAATAATTTTATGTACTTTTTAATTGCATATTTTATCTCGCATTTTATTCAGATATATTTATCCAAACACATATAAACTGATCTATCTTTTAACCGAGGAGGGATTGACAACCCATCTTATGCGTTGGGTTGCGAGGATTTGTTCTCTGTGTGCAAGTACCGTTTATATAGTGTTGTTTAGTTCTCTTACTGGCACTACAAGAAATATGTCAACTTGTGACCACCACTATTGGTCACTGAATGGTCACAAATTTCCATTTGTGACCTTTTTGTGACCAAAAACATAAGGTCAAAAGCTGGCCGTCATAAACTGACTATGGCGACCTTTCTTCTGGAATGGTCGAAGACGTTTATGACCAAAATACGTCTACTGTGGCGTTTTGGTCACTAGCTACCTCCCCAGGCCACGTAGGCATCCAGCGTGGCAATCTGACGTGGCACAAGATTCAGCCCGGTCCAATTCGATTTTCTACATGGGCCTAGCCCAACAATTCGGCCTTTTTACTGTATTTTTTTTCTTGTTAATTTTTGCTAGCTACATGGGCTTGGGCCATTAATTCGGCCTTTTTTTCTAAGATGCAGCCTTTTACAGTCTATTGATATTTTATTTTAGTCCTTTTTTGCCACTGGTCCCACCAATCAGATTGGTCCCACTTGTCATGCTTATCATAAAATTGATCCCACACATCAAAAATTTCAAAATCTGTCAAACAACTATTATAACTTGGACCCCCTTGTCAGGTTTCCATTTGACAGGTATTCAATACACAATCATTATTTCAAACAATCCAAATAGCAAATGAAATTCGTCCAAAACAACACGGCATTAGTCTATTACAAACATTACAGTATACTACAGCCCAGATAAGCCTACTACTGCCTACATTTACAACACATAATATGCTAGTCTTTGTTGATATGCTTTACAGCTTCGAACTTGGATTTGCACTTCACCTGTGCAAAAAACAAGAATGAACATATAAGAATAAGAATCTGTACAGAACATCAAACAGTAGCCAATGAGGGATCCAATAACTTATAAGCAAGAATTGACAGCAAACATGTATTGATACCTAGTGTTGACTGTATCTGCATCTAAACTGAATGTTGATCCAAAGTGTTGACTAAATCTGCATCTAAACTGAATACTCTTAACTGAACATAGACAAGTGATATGCTAATCAAGTGTCAGAATGATATCTGATTCAACAAGGTTAGCCAAATTTCCCACATAGTTTTGGGGAAATTTTATTTATCTATAGTGATTGGTAGCTATTGATGGCAATGTGATAGTACAGACAGACTATTGGCTGCTCATTTGTATTCAGGTAACTATGGCAGTGACGCAAATAGACTTGTCACTGCTCATTCACTAGCTATGGCAATGATGCAAACAGACTTGTGGCTACTCATTCACATTCATAGCAACACTTCATCATTCATCTACAAGCAACTACTGACCATCATATCAGACGGGATAGGAAGGGTCACCTGACATATTGAACTCGATGCTGCAGAAGGCCGATGATGTGGTGGTACAGAGCAGGCCCTTTGTGGCTGGCTAGATGCGCCCCTCCTCCTCCTGCTCCTTGAGCAGGACAAAGACGGCGGCCGCTAGGCTCGTTGAGATCGGGATGCTGGGGGAGGCGAGCACGCCGTGAGGTACTCCATGGCGTCGGGTGCATCATGTGCGGCAGGATGCCGATCGCCAGGTTGACGGCGATCACGAACAGCAGCGTCACCAGCACCGCCGCCTACATGCATTCCAGCCATGTTGACAGTGTCAGAAACTCGACGGATTTTCAAAATGAAGTATTGCTGGTGCTGCTACCGCTGCAGAATTGGTTGGAGATGCACCCACCTTGTTGGTGTAGATGGTCCAGTTGGTGAAGAGCTCTGACAGCATGGCTCCGAGCTGCCCAAAGAGCGCACGGAGGCGCCCACGGAGATGTTGTCTCTGATGAACAGGGTACGTTGAGATTGCAAAGCAGTCCTCCCCTCTTGTCGCAGACACTGCAAGACATCACATCTTTCAAAAAAAATTAACCAGTCTCAAGTTAACTTGTGCAGTAAAAGTTACCCTACACCTACAAAACACAACCATGCATGTACAGGCACTATACGTACACAGCAAGACATATCAACAGAGACCATAAATGTTCAGGGTTATGCATGATGGATGTTGAGCACTTCTGTTGCTTATTCAGAGTAAAAAAGGGTACCCCAGAAAATTTAAACATATTCTGCTACACGGAACCATGAGCTACCCATTTAGCAAGAATGGTACAGGAACAAACCATGAGCTATCTATCCAGCATATTATGCGCACGCGTGAGAATACTCGGGTATACTTAACTTGGGTTTAGTACCCAGGTACAGTTTAAAAGCATATCAGATTAGGTATACAACCATGCACCTGGGTTTAACTTATCAGGTTTCTTCACTTTCAATTTACACAGCAGAGCAGCTAAATTGATTACCCAAAACATGCATGCTAGTGGTCTACTGGAAGCATCACAAAGTTAATGTTTGGCTTACCACACTGCTATCAAGAACCTCCCTACTTCAAAAAGAAAAAGAACAGACACTTCCAGTTTGTATAATCTGAAATTGAACACTGAAATTTAAGAATGAAAATATGATTGAACACTGTAAGAGGTTAGCAAGTTAATTGTTGGTTTCATCACAAGTACCAGGACAGGTGTTGCAACAGCCAACAGAATTAAAAAATCTATAGACATGCACAGACCACAACACATTTACTGACATTGATGGACGAGCCTAACACATTTACCAAGTCTGGATTTGCATGAACAAGATGACCAGTTTCACATCGGATTTGCATGAACATGTAAAACCTAGCAAGTATTTGCATGAACAAGATAATGATGTCCATCCAACAGAGACAATAAACTAGCTTATCACAAGCATGATGCTGGACTCCATTGCCGGAATCTATAGCTAGGCACTCAAGCTTAAGGGGATCCTCATGTGGATCGAGCCTGCATGTTAATCTTTACACTAGCAGGGCCATTTCTGCAGGGACAACAAAGAAGAAGTGAAAGCTTCTGCTGGTATATGAATTCTGAACCACACATTCGTACTGTCAGACTTTGGGTCGTTTCTGCAACTACACAGTCACTAATCTCCATGTTTGGACGGGACAAAATCATAACTCAGTTGATAGGTCCCAATTCCCATTACTTACAAAACAGATTCTCTATGGGTTTTCCTTCTTCGCCATCGACAATTGGACATGGATCGACTGAACTGATCCAGCAGAAAAAAGTACTCACAATTCGCTTAGACGGCGTGGGAGCAGCAGACGGCGAGCTGGAGGGAGAGGAGGTGGTGCAGGTCGACCGCGAGCAGCGTCCACCACGCCGGCTACTGGGAGCCGCGCCTGGAGAAGACACCGACCTCGCCCTTGCACTGCCACATCTGCAAGGCAAGGCAGCAAACTGGGAGAATCAGAGGTGGCCGAGCCAGTATGAAGAATTTGAGGCATGGAAGGACTTGGAGTGTGCGCGCCGCATGGATGCCACCGCTGGCTTGACGGGGGAGCAGGGGCGGACTTGGTCGGGCACAGCACCACGCCCAAGCCGCTGCCGGCTTGACGGGGGAGCAGGGGGCGGACTTGGTCGGGCACAGCACCTCGCCCACACCGCCGGCGAGCCACTGGTCCAGCTGGTGATGGTGGTGCATGATGGCGGCGCCCTGGACCAGATCGATCAGATCTCCCCCGCGAGGATGGATTTGAATCGGATCGCGAGGGTGAAGGGAGGCAGCGTAGGGGAAGGGAGGGAGGAGGCGGACGACGCAGGGGAGGAGAGGGAGGATCGCGTGGACGTCGTCGACGGCGCATCCGGTGCTGCACCTCCAGCCCGCGGATCCAGAGCTCGGTCGCCATGGCTGCGCCACGGGCTAGGGTTTTGGATGCTTGGGAAAGAAGGAGAAGGTGGGGGCGCCAGCGGTGGTGGGGTAGAGGAGGGGGTGGGGGTCTCCGGCGATCATGGAGGAGGTGAGGGCGCGGGCGTGCGACGCAGGGGAGGGGAGATACGAAGGAGAAGAGAGCGAGGGGAGAAAGAAAGGAGGCGGGCGGGGGGGGGGGGGGGGATGGAAAAAGTCCAGGAGGACTCAGGAGAGTTAGGGTTTTGGCTTAGGTGGGCTTGGGGTGAGGACTGTCGTTGGATCCACGAGCATCCAACGGTGTTCCATTCATGATCCGCGTGAAACGTCCACGGACCAATCAAAATGCAGTACACGTGTATGATGTCATGACCAACTAAATTGGTCGTAGTTAACTAAAAAAATTGTCGTAGTTGACTAAATATTCATTTTTCATTTTGCAAGTGCTCAAAATGAGTTTTTTTTATGAAGGACCTACAATATATATGTTGTAAAATTGGACCAAATCAATTTTATAAAATATTAGGACATATTTAATGCATAATTGACCAAATTGTTGGGTCTGAAAAGTTTTTGATTCACCTCTCGTGAAAAAGACAAATTTCCGCCGATCCAACTGAAAACGGATCAAATTTGAACTGCACCTACCTCATAGTTTGCTCTTTTATTTTTCCAAAAATCATTTCTAGGTACATAAGTATCTGTTTAATCATAGAAACACCAAAAAATTCCAAGATTCAACCACTAGCTAGGAACGGTCATTCCCGCCGTTTTGGCCGCATTTTGAAACGGGCATAAAAAATTCAAAAAAATCAAAAAATTAGGAAACCTTCGCATTGTGTCATTATATGTGGCCAAGTTCCTAGGAAAAATAACAAACTTGTAATACGGCAATTAGTTTAAAAAAGTGTTCTCAGAAACGAGCTATCACGTGTGGAGATCAATGGCTTTCGAGCCAAATGATCAATCTTATGGCCACATCCATGGCATAGTTTGTTCAAATGATCTCATATTGTGCACAAGGGTGCATATTGGAATGGCAAACAATGTTGCACAGGGAGGTTTTCATTTTCTTTGGACGAAAAAACCATTTCCCATTTTTTAGTGCCCAAAAGGAGGTTTTTTGTGAAGGACCTACCAAATAATTGTTGCAAAATTGGACCAAATCATTTTTCTAAAATACTAGGCCATATTTAATGCACAATTGACCAAATGGTTGGGTGTAAACAGTTTTTATCCACCTCTGGTGAAAAAGACAAATTCCCGTCGATTCAGTAGGAAGCGGGTCAAATTTGAACTGTAGCTGCCTCGTAGTTTGCTCTTTATTTTTTCCAAAAATCATTTCTAGGTACATAAGTATCTATTTAATCAGAGAAACACCAAAAAAATTTCTAAGATTCAACCACTAGCTAGGAACGGTCATTCCCGCCGTTTTGACCTCATTTTGAAACGGGCATAAAAATTTAAAAAAAAAATCAAAAAATTGGGAAACCTTCGCATTGTGTCATTATATGTGACCAAGTTCCCAGGAAAAATAATAAACTTGTAATACACCAATTATTTTAAAAAAGTGTTCTCAGAAACGAGCTATCATGTGTGGAGATCAATGGCTTTCAAGCCAAATGATCAATCTTATGGCCACATCCATGGCATAGTTTGTTTAAATGATCTCATATTGTGCACAAGGTTGCATATTGGAATGGCAAACAATGTTGCATAAGGAAGTTTTCATTTTCTTTGGACGAAAAAACCATTTTCCATTTTTTAGTGCCCAAAAGGTGATTTTTTGTGAAGGACCTACCAAATAATTGTTGCAAAATTGGACCAAATCATTTTCCTAAAATACTAGGCCATATTTAATGCACGATTGACCAAATGGTTGGGTGTAAACAGTTTTTATCCACCTCTGGTGAAAAAGACAAATTCCCGTCGATTCAGTAGGAAGCGGGTCAAATTTGAACTATAGCTTCCTCGTAGTTTGCTCTTTATTTTTTCCAAAAATCATTTATAGGTACATAAATATCTATTTAATCAGAGAAACACCAAAAAATTTCCAAGATTCAACCGCTACCTAGGAACGGTCAAGCCCGCTGTTTTGACCACATTTTGAAACGGGCATAAAAAATTGAAAAAAAATAAAAAAATTGGAAAACCTTCGCATTGTCTCATTATATGTGATTAAGTTTCCGGGAAAAATAATAAACTTGTAATACGATAATTATTTTAAAAAAAGTGTTCTCAGAAATGAGCTATCATGTGTGAAGGTCAATGGCTTTCAAGCCAAATGATCAATCTTATGGCCACATTCATGGCATAGT
Source organism: Triticum aestivum (assembly GCF_018294505.1). Taxonomy (NCBI): domain Eukaryota; kingdom Viridiplantae; phylum Streptophyta; class Magnoliopsida; order Poales; family Poaceae; genus Triticum; species Triticum aestivum. The sequence goes on from NC_057812.1 coordinate 687,435,994, forward strand.
TTGTTCAAATGATCTCATATTGTGCACAAGGGTGCATATTGGAATAGCAAACAATGTTGCCTAAGGAAGTTTTCATTTTCGTTGGACGAAAAAACCATTTTCCATTTTCGAGTGCCCAAAAGGAGGTTTTTTTGTGAAGGAACTACCAAATAATTGTTGCAAAATTGGACCAAATCATTTTTATAAAATACTAGGCCATATTTAATGCACAATTGACAAAATGGTTTGGTGTAAATTTTTTTGATCCACCTCTCTTGAAAAAGACAAATTTCCACCGATTCAGTAGGAAGCGAGTCAAATTTGAACTGCAGTTGCCTCATAGTTTGCTATTTATTTTTTACAAAAATCATTTCTAGTTACAGGACCTATTTAATCATAAATACATGGTTTGGTGGTGATACGTAGAGGTTTGGGCAGTGGCCGAGGGCCCCAACTCTAGAGCGCGTAAACTCGCATGCCCGTCGCGTGGTCACCGCGTGACCATGGCGTTGCCATGCGTTCTGGGCGGCCTAGGCATGTCTAGTGGGTTGGGCACTCCCCAGGTTGGTGCTAGGAAGAAAATTACAACATAAGATTCTCACGAGGAGACCGATCGATGCTCAAACATGAATTAACAGCCAAGTGTTTGATTAGCGGTACGGGAAATGTACATGGCTAATGGGTGTGAGTTTTGGCTGAGGATGATTAGTTACTAAGAAGACCATCTTCACAAATTTTCAGCTCAAAAGGAGGAGCCTAGGTGGTACTTGCTTTGCGAACTACCACACTGGACATAACTACGAATGTTGAAGCTCGGCTCAAAATAATGAATGGATTGAGCTGGCATTAGGTGGAGGATGGTTATTTGGGCATAGGAAACCACTGTAGAAAATGGATACTATTTGGAAATGCCAAAGTGGTACTTCCTTCACAATTCTCTTCTATGGACAGAAACTTGGGAAAACTAGTGAGAGAGATTGGATTAATGAAATGAGTTAAAAATTGGTGTAGGTAAGTTACATAAGTATGGTCATGCGCTGGTAAATTTTTAGATCATTTGGGTAGGCCTAGCTAGTACTTACTTCACAAAGCTTCTCTCGAGGTAGAAACTTTGAAAATTTCCTGAGAAAGATTTACTAGGAAAATTGAGCTGAATATTATCATGTGGCAATGATTTGGGTATGGAAGAGTGCCCGAAAAGTTTGAGGGTAATAGGAGGGGTCTAGATAACACTTGCTTTGCAATGTGCCAATTTGGCCATAAAATATAAATTGAACCTGGGCTCACATAGATGATTTGACTGAGCTGCAATTTGGAGGAGGGTGGTAATTTGGGCATATGAAGGAACTGTATAAATTTCATGTCATTTCGATATATAAAAAAGGTACTTCCTTCACAATGCTACTAGGTGGACAAAAACTTTGGAAATTTGCCAAGGAAGATTTGCTAGGCAAGTGGAGCTGAATTTTGTCATGCGTTAATGATTTGGATAGGAAAGAGTGCCCAAAAATTCCAAGGGCAATCAAGAATATATAACTAGCACTTCCTTCATAAAGTGCTATCGTGAATAGAAAAGGAAAATGAATATTGTTGAATTAGTTTTGAACTAGGCAAGGAAGGATTTTTACATATTTGATTAAGATATGCCCCAAAGAATTTATGAGATTTTTTTGGGAATTTTGGGAATGATAGAAATATAGGTTGCTTCACAACCTAGGGCAAAAACTGCCACATGGACATGACACATAGGCAAAACTGATGAGATGGCGCCTAGTCATCACAACCCACCACAATCTACAAGGCTATGACCATCTATATTGGTCATTAACAACTAGAAATAAGGCAGTGGACTAGCACTGTTTGCTTTGTGACCATTTCGTGTAAGGAAATTACGACCTTTCTGACCAAAATGGTCGCAATGGTTTAGGGTTTGGAGCCCCCTGAACAGCTTTTGACCAATTGGTCTAAAATGGTCATAAATTTATGACCAATTCTTCGAGGGTCACTGACAGAAGGTCATAAGTTGACATATTTCTTGTAGTGTGGATTGATACCTTGGTTTCATAACAGAGGAAAATACCTACCATAGTTGTACTACATCATCCCTTCCTCTTTAGGGAAATACCGACGCAGTTTCAAGCCGCATCATTGGAGATGGTAGAACTACCAGATTCTAGGAGGATACTTGGCTAGGAGATGTGCCTCTAGCACTTCAGTATCCCACGTTATATAATATTGTGCAACGTAAGAAGGCTTATATTGCTACAGTATTATAGTCGTCTCTGTTGAATATTCAATTCAGGAGGTCCCTTGTGGGGTAAAGCTAGACCTCCTAGTAGAATCTGGTGCGAAGTTTGATGGATGTTCAACTTTTCGACCAGCCAGACGTATTTCAATGGAAGTTAACTAAGAAGGGTGTGTTTACAGTTAAATCTATGTACATGGATTTAATTAACTCTGGCCCAATCTCAAGATCAAACCATATATGGAAAATTAAAGTGCCGCCGAGAATCAAGATTTTCATGTGGTTTGTACACAAGGAAGTGATTCTCACTAAGGATAATCTTTTGAAGCGAAGATGGGTCGACAGCCCTCCATGTTGTTTTTGTGCCCAGGATGAGACAATACAACATCTCCTCCTTGAGTGCCCCCTAGCCAAGATCCTATGGCACTCGATTCATATAGGCTTTAATATTAACCCTCCCACTAGCATTGCAATGTTGTTTGGGACATGGCTAACTGGTGTGGAGCCAATTATTGCGGGATGTATTCGAATAGGAATATGTGCATTACTCTAGGCTATATGGAACTGCAGAAATGATATGATCTTTAATAGATAAAACTTCATTAACTTTTTGCAGGTCATCTTCGGAGCTACTACTTGGGTTCGTACGTGGTTGTTACTCACTCATACGGACTGCGGGGAGTTTTTTGTTACCGGATGCAACCGGTGGGAGACGCTATCACGGGATATTTTCAACCGGTTTGGATGGCACTCCACTAATAGGACAGGTGTTTAGTCACTAAGTCCTATGATTTGCCGGTTGTGGGTTGCTATTTTTCAGTTTTGTGGCTGATTTATTGCTCCTTTTATGAGTTGTACTAAACTGTAGACTTGATTGTACTTTATTTCATTTTAATAAAATGGTTGTATGTGTCTTATTGATGCATAGGCCAGGGTTATCATCCTTTTTAAAAAAATAAGGCATACATGTTTCATAGGAGAATGCCCCGTAACTCTCGAACCCATGGCAAATGGCCAATTGAAGGAGGTGGCAGCAAGTATTGTCATCTCGCCAAACAGAAACTGATGCATGATATTGCGTTGTCAACCGACCTGGCTAGGCTGAAAGTGTGTATATTGTTTAACGGTTTAGAAGATGTGGACCCTCGTGAACAATCTCATAGATTGCTCATAGATTGCTTGGCTTGGCCCATCAGTTGGCCTAAGACGCAAATCCTTTTGGGGACACACTCCCCACAGCGAACACCCCCGCCGCTACTTGCGAACGTCCCAACATTGGGACCATGTCCTTTGGGTCTGTGCATAACCAAATGACCTAATAAGGACAAAGTGGTTGCTAACGATGAAGCCGCTGATGATGATGAGGTTGCCGACAGAAATGAGGCCTCGGACAAATATGATCATTGAGAGGAGGGTGTTAATATGTACTCCCTCTGTCCCATAATGTAAGACGTTTTTGGGAGTATCTATTATACCTAGAAATTCATCCTCATTATAGGATTTATCTCAACATGCAGAGCAGCCACGTGATCACACGTGCCACCTCAGCAATTCTGTTGCATCGCCATCATTTTCTGCCACTGTCACTAGACGATGAAGGAGGAGTCGCTACATTCCCTAACCAAATTTCCCACATCGTCTATACAAATACTGACCAAATCATCTCTTGAATTAACTCCCTCGCCCATCTAGGACATACTCCCCCGTCCCTTGATTTCCATAACTGGATCCTATTCATCTTCTCTGCCTAAATGCAGGAGTAACAACTGGAGTGACTCTCCCATGTAAACTTCCATCTTCATCAAAGCTTGTTCTCCCCTTTAAGTTTCCGTCCACACCACATCAATTACTCAGATCATTAGATTTCTCCCTAAGCATGCCGGAGACTGTTAGGTATTCCAAACGTATGTCTCAAGTTAGATGAGTCATTGTGTTAGACAGTTAGATAGCCCAAGGTCGGCAAGTACTATCTCGTATTTGTGTTGGAGTCTATGTAATCATGTGATATAAATAAAGCAGAAAAGCCCTAGGGAAGCTACGGCGGAGGGGGGAAAGAATACAATCTCGTGTGCGTGAGTTTTTTGTGCACCGTCCAATGTATCCAATTGCTAGTTTAGCAAGCTACCTCCCCAACGTGAACTCCAAACATCAATCCAGTAGCTTGGTTTGGCCAAAGCATTGTACATGTGCGTACCCGCTGGAAGAACTCATCGGCAGGCTACGTCATGAAGGTCGAGGTTGCGCAAACAATTGGTATCAGAGCCAAGTTCTACATCATCAGGTGGGTGATGCATCTGCGTGGAGCGACGCTCAAGATCATGGCGGAAAAAGGAGGAAGCGTGTTTGTCACATAGCCGATGTTGACGAAGAGCAACTACTCGCTTTGGGCGATCAAGATGAAGTCGTTCATGCATACATAAGGAGTTTGGAACGCTGCGGAGCCCGCCGCTACCGGCAAGGTGGGCGACACGATGGATCAAAAGGCGTTGACGACTATCTATCAAAGTATCCCGGATGATGTGTATGCTTTCATCGCTCAGAAGGAGACGTTGATACGTCTCCATCGTATCTACTTTTCCAAACATTTTTGCCCTTGTTTTGGACTCTAACTTGCATGATTAGAATGGAACTAACCCGGACTGACGAGCGTTTTCAGCAGAATTACCATGGTATTATTTATGTGCAGAAACAAAAGTTCTCGGAATGACCTGAAACTTCACGGAACATCTTTTTTGGAAATAATAAAAAAATCCTTGCAAAAGATGTTCCAAGGCGCCCCCCTACCTCATGGGCCCCCTTTTGCGTCTCCAACTCCAACTCCACCTCCATATATTGAGTTTCGATGAGAAAAAAATCAGAGAGAAGAAATCATCGCGTTTTATGATACGGAGCCGCCGCCAAGCCCTAAAACATCTCGGGAGGGCTGATCTGGAGTCCGTTCGGGGCTCTGGAGAGGGGGATTCGTCGTCGTCGTCATCATCAACCATCCTCCATCACCAATTTCATGATGCTCACTGTCGTGTGTGAGTAACTGCATCGTAGGCTTGCTGGACGGTGATGGGTTGGATGAGATTTATCATGTAATCGAGTTAGTTTTGTTAGGGTTTGATCCCAAGTATCCATTATGTTCTGAGATTGATGTTGCTATGACTTTGCTATGCTTAATGCTTGTCACTAGGGCCCGAGTGCCATGATTCCAGATCTGAACCTATTATGTTTTCATGAATATATGTGAGTTTTCGATCCTATCTTGCAAGTCTATAGTCACCTACTATGTGTTATGATCCGGCAACCCGGAAGTGACAATAATCAGCACCACTCCCGGTGATGACCATAGTTTGAGGAGTTCATGTATTCACTATGTGCTAATGCTTTGTTCCGGTTCTCTATTAAAAGGAGGCCTTAATATCCCTTAGTTTCCAATAGGACCCCGCTGCCACGGGAGGGTAGGACAAAAGATGTCATGCAAGTTCTTTTCCATAAGGATGTATGACTATATACGGAATACATCCCTACATTACATTGATAAATTGGAGCTAGTTCGGTGTCACCCTATGTTATGACTGTTACATGATGAACCGCATCCGTCATAATTATCCATCACTGATCCGGTATCTACGAGTTTTCCATATACTGATCCTCGCTTATTTACTTTCCCGCTGCTACTGTTACAATCACTACAAAATACCAAAAATATTACTTTTGTTGTCTTTACTTTTGTTGCTGCTGCCACCACGATCATATTACTGTGCTACTAAACACTTTGCTGCAGATACTAAATTTCCAGGTGTGGTTGAATTGACAACTCAGTTGCTAATACTTGAGAATATTCTTTGGCTCCCCTTGTGTCGAATCAATAAATTTGGGTTGAATACTCTTCCCTCAAAAGCTGTTGCGATACCCTATACTTGTGGGTTATCAAGACTAATTTGGGTTGAATATTCACTTGGGATTTATATCTGCTGGACACTATGAAGAACTTGAGAGATCCAAAAACCAAGATCTATCCCTCAAATACGAGGGGAGGTAAGGAACTGCCATCTAGCTCTGCACTTGATTCACCTTCTGTTATGAGTAAGTTTGCGACACCTACATCTGCTTCTGCTATTTGTTCCGATATGTCACATGTTATTGATGATGCCACTTCTGCTATGCATGATACTTATGATGAAACTGCTTCTATGCCTAATACTACTGTGCCCCTTAGTGAATTTCTTGATGAACAAATTGCTAGGGCTAGAGAAAAAGAATTATTGAATCTGAATACGATGATGATAGTGATGATGAAAATATGCCTGTTATTCCTGAGGGTTATCTTTTTGATATGGAATTTTGTGCCGCTATTTTTGCTTGCAAAGATATATATGAGCTTAAGAGGTTATTAATTAAATGGAACAAAGAATCACTTAGAGATAAAATGAGACCCGACCCTGCTTTTGCTACTTCACCTATATGTGTTCCTGATAAAGATTATGAATTCTCTGTTGATCTTGATATAATTACTTTGGTTGAATCCGATCCGTTTTATGGCTATGAATCTGAAACTGTTGTCGCACATCTTACTAAGTTAAATGATATAGCTGCCCTGTTCACTAATGATGAGAGATCGCGTTACTTCTATATACTCAAAATATTTCCGCTCTCATTAAAGGGTGATGCTAAGATATGATTTAATTCTCTTGATCATGGTTGTGTGCGTAGTCCCCAGGATATGATTTATTACTTCTCTGCTAAATATTTCCCTGCTCATAAGAAACAAGTTGCTTTGAGGGAAATATACAACTTTGTGCAAATTAAAGAAGAAAGTCTCCCACAAGCTTGGGGGAGGCTTCTCAAGTTACTTAATGCTTTGCCTGATCATCCTCTTAAGAAACCTGAAATACTTGATATCTTTTATAATGGACTAACCGATCCTTCCAGAGATTACCTGGATAGTTGTGCTGGTTCTATTTTCAGGGAAAGAACACCGGATGAAGCTGAAATTCTATTGAATAATATGTTGACAAATGAAAATAATTGGGCAGCTCCTGAGCCAACTCCTGCTCCAATTACTGAACCTATTCCTAAACCAACTCCGAAGAAGAGAGGTGTTCTATTTCTCAGTCCCGAAGATATGCAAGAGGCAAAGAAATCTATGAAAGAAAAAGGTATTGAAGCTGAAGACGTTAATAATTTACCTCCTATTGAAGAAATACATGGTCTTAATTCACCGCCTGTTGAAGAAACATATGATCTCAATTCTTTATTTACTGAAGAACCTCCTGATCCCGATATCCCGACATAGGTAGTAAAGGTAAATTCTCTCTATAGATATGATAAAGCTGAAGTCCCTCCTACTAAAATTGCTAGTCAGTGCTTGGACGAGTTTGATAACTTTATGTTTAAGCAAGGCGACTTCAATGCTTATTTTGGTAGACAATTAAAAGAAAAGGCTTATATGATTAGACGCTTGGGTGATTATATGGCTAATATTAAAGGTGAACTTAAACTTGTTAGCAAACATGCTTCTATGGTTACCACTCAAGTAGAACAAGTACTTAAGGCTCAAAAAGAAGTGCTTAATGAAATGAATAATAAGAAAAATGATTATGTCGTTAGAGTGGCTACTAGAAATGGTAGAATGACTCAGGAACCTTTGTATCCTGAAGGCCACCCTAAGAGAATTGATCAAGATTCTCAAAGAAATAATATTGATGTTCCTAGTTCTTCTAAAAAGAAGAAAAAGAAAAATGATAGAACTGTGCAAACTTCTAGTGAACCTATTGCTGAACCACCTGACAATCCAAATGATATATCTATGTCTGATGCTGAAACACAATCTGGTAATGAACATGAACCTAGTAAAAATATTAATGATGATGTTCACGATGATGCTCAACCTAGTAATGATAATGATGTAGAAATTGAACCTGCTGTTGATCTTGATAACCCACAATCAAAGAATCAACATTATGATAAAAGAGACTTTGTTGCTAGGAAACATGGTAAAGAAAGGGAACCTTGGGTTCATAAACCTGCTTTATGTGATCTTGGAGCCGGTGTTAGTGTTATGCCTCTCTCTTTATATCATAGACTTGACTTGAATAAGCTGACACCTACTGAAAATCTTTGCAAATGGCTGATAAATCAACTGCTATACCTGTCGGTATCTGTGAGGATGTGCCTGTTGTGGTTGCAAACGTTACTATTTTAACGGACATTGTTATTCTTGATATTCCCGAGGATGATAGTATGTCTATTATTCTTGGAAGACCTTTTCTTAATACTGCAGGGGCTGTTATTGATTGCAACAAAGGCAATGTCACTTTTCATGTTAATGGTAATGAGCATACGGTACACTTTCCGAGGAAACAGCCTCAAATTCATAGTATCAACTCTATTGGAAAAATTCCATTGATTATATATGGAGGTTTTGAATCCCCTCTTCCTACTGTCAAGAAGAAATATGATATTCTTATTATTGGGGATGTGCATATGCCCGTTGAGGTAACTTAGTGTTATCCGAAATTTCTCCGGTATCATGATTATCGGAACGAGTTTATTAACAAGACTTGATCAACCTTGTTAGTGGATTCTGTTTGATGAGCATGAGATGGATGAAACTAGAAGCACTAACTTCTGTACCCCACTTTTACTTTCTCTTATTTATATTAAATAAAGTAAAACTAGTATTTTCTGTCTGTTTCCTGAGTTATCCGTGCAATATAAAAATATCTCGGAAATAAAAGTCCTCAGAATGGCATGCCAATTTAATAAAAGTCTCGGGAATATTTGAGGATTTAGTGTGCAAAAATTACCGCGGGAGGAGCTGCCACCTGGCCACGAAGGTGGTGGGCGCCCCCCCCCTATAGGGCGTGCCCCCCTGCCTCGTGGGCCCACGGTGGCCCTCCTCCACTTATCCCATAACCCATCTTCTTCCTCTATCTCACACAAACCCGAAAAACCAACTCAAGCACGAGTTCCAGCCACTTTTGCTGCGATTTTCGATCTCCTTGCTCAAAGCACCTCTCGCAAAACTGCTTGGGGAGATTATTCCTTGGTATGTGACTCCTCCATTGGTCCAATTAGTTTTTGTTCTAGTGCTTTATTCTTTGGAGATTTGTGCTGCATAGGTGACCATGTTCTTGAGCTTGCATATCAAATTTATATGGTTCTAAGTAGTTCTAATGCTTGATATAGGCTCTAGGCACTTGTAGGTGTAGTTGCTATCAGTTTTATTGAATTTGGTTTACTTTTATTTTGAAGTTACTAAAAATTTCAGATTTTTTTAGAGAAAAACAATATGTTTAGGAAGATGTTCCAAGGTGGTTCTGCTAGGAAGCAACGACCCAGGATTGCTATGCGCGATGCTGACGAGGATCCACCAAGAGACGCTCCAGTACGACCTTGCGAATGGCCGTCAGAAAATTTTATGGACCGTGCAGGAATTAAAGAAGAATTCAAAGCATATTTGCGCAATGCCGGTCTTGAGGATTTTGAGGCTAACAAATTCCCCAAGTATCATGATCTCACAAGTTCATTTGTGAGGAGGTTTGAGTATTCATCTTCACGTAATTCTCCTTCAGTCATGTTTGATCTCTATGACAAATCTTATACTATGGACCTAGAGGATTTCACTCTTGCATGCAAACTTCCATCATGGGGTAGTGTTAGGGATCCCTCTAAATCTGAATTTAGAAACTTTCTTGCTAGTATAACTATGGGGGAATCTAGAGATATAACGCCGGCTACCATAGGGAGCATTCACTTTCCTGCTATACATTATTTTGCTCTCTTCATCGGTAGATGCATAAATGCTAAGGATGAAGCATGTCACATGTGTGTCCCTGATCTTAGCATTCTTAGGAGTGCTGTGTTAGGAGACCAATCTTATAATATGGGAGCCATTGTAGCTCGTAGGTTGCATCATAATAGACATAATGGAGATTTCTTTGGAGGAATTTATGCAACCCTCTTAGCTCATTTTCTTGAGATAGACATTCGTGAGGGTGATATGGACTTGCCTCCTGCATATTTAGATTATGACTCTATGGCTTCGCACCAGTTTGTCGAGAGGCCTGAATCACCTCTCTTATATCGTTTAATTTTTGATAAACGACGTGTTTTCCGTATTACTCTCCCTGCTTCTGCCTTCTATGATTCACAGACAAAAGGAAGATATGTTATTACCAGAGAGGAGGCAGAAGAGTACGAGAGGAGAGCGGAGGCAGCTCGACTCCACGCTGCAGCTCAGTAGGCGATAACCGCTGCACATCAGTATGATTCCAACTATTCTTCCTCATCACACTACCACCCCAACAACTATTATTATGGATATCCGCCAGGCCAGCCGTGGCCATAGACCAACTTAGGCCAAAAGCCTAAGCTTGGGGGAGTACGTATTTCTCACCGACATTACATTTATATTCACACACACTCTTTGCTAGATGTTGGTGCTCATACTTTTTCATTGTAATGTCCATGCTAGTTTATTTTCTTTTTCCTGTTTTCTTCTTGTGTGTTTGTTAAACCTTAAGAAAAACTAAAAAAAATCAGTAGTAGTTTATTTTTCTGCTATAGTAGTAATAATTAAAAATAAAACCCAAAAATATTTCCCGTTCTTCTTTTGCTTGTTGGTAGCTTTCCTGTGTAAATAGTTTATTTCTTTTCTTTTCTTTGGGGGTCAGTAGGAGAAGACCATAATTAAATTGTTGAAGTGGCTCTTATATGCATTATTGTTGATTTAACCTAGAGCCCATATTGCTTTGTCTTCTCCTGTTTATTGAATGCTCGCAGATTCCAGCTTAGTCCAAGGCACGTGCACTCTTATTATTATTCACATCGTTCGGTCGTGCAAGTGAAAGGCAATTATGATGATATATGATGGACTGACTGAGATGAGAAAACCTAGTATGAACTCGAAGTCTTTTATTTTTGTAAATATGATGAGTCCCTCGTTCTTGATTCAGCTTATTATGAATAAACATGTTTGCAATGACAATTAGAGATCATAGTTGCTTGTGCCATGCTTGATTAGCTATGAGTTATAATGATTTACCTTGTATGCCAACATGCTATTGAGATGATTATGATGTGGTATGATGGGGTGGTATCCTCCTTTGAATGATTTAAGTGACTTGACTTGGCACATGTTCACGCATGTAGTTGAAACAAAATCAACATAGCCTTCACGATATTTATGTTCATGGTGGATTATATCCTATTCATGCTTGCATCCAATGTTTATTAATTTTAATGCATGTACATGGCTGTTGTCGCTCTCTAGTTGGTCGCTTCCCAGTCTTTTGCTAGCCTTCACTTGTACTAAGCGGGAATACTGCTTGTGCATCCAATCCCTTAAACCCCAAAGTTATTCCAGATGAGTCCACTATACCTTCCTATATGCGGTATCTACCTGCCGTTCCAAGTAAATTTGTATGTGCCAAACTCTAAACCTTCAAATAAACATTCTGTTTTGTATGCTCGAATAGCTCATGTATCAACAAGGTTGTCCTTATCTTCCGTGTTAGGCGGGTTATTCTCAAGAGGAGTGGACTCCGCTCCTCACTCACGAGAAAATGGCTGGTCACCGGGATGCCCAGTCCCATGCTTTATGCAAACTAAATCAAAATTAATTGCAAACAAAACTCCCCCTGGGACCTGATGTATGTTGGAGGCACTCGTTGTTTCGAGCAAGCCATGGATTGATGCTTGTTGGTGGAGGGGGAGTATAAACTTTACCATTCTGTTTGGGAACCGCCTATAATGTGTTTAGCATGGAAGATATCACCATCTCTTAGTTGTTACATTGACAATGAAAGTATACCGCTCAAAATACAATTTATCTCTATTGCAAAACCGAGCTCTGGCACCTCTACAAATCCCTGCTTCCCTCTGCGAAGCTCCTATCCATTTACTTTTATGTTGAGTCATCACCGTCTTATTAAAAAGCACTAGCTGGAGTGAACATCTGTCATTTGCATTCATTACTGTTAATTTATATTGGGTATGACTATGATTGGATCTCTTTTACCATGAATTACAATGTCTAGTCAGTCCTTGATCTTTAAAGGTGCTCTGCATTTATGTTTTGCGGTCCAAGAAAGGGCTAGTGAGATACCATCTTGTTATATCATATTTTGATTGTTTTGAGAAAGTGTTGTCATCCGAGATTTATTATTATGACTTGCTAGTTGATTATGCTGTTGATATGAGTAATTGTGAGACCTGAGAATTATTGCAAATGTGGTTAGTTATGATCTATGCTGAAAAGTTGAATGCTGGCTTGACATAGTTACAACAACAATAGCAAACAGAGTTTGTAAAAGTTTTTCTTTCTTTCAGTTTGTCAACTGAATTGCTTGAGCACAAGCAAGGGTCTAAGCTTGGGGGAGTTGATACGTCTCCGTCGTATATACTTTTCCAAACACTTTTGCCCTTGTTTTGGACTCTAACTTGTATGATTGAATGGAACTAACCTGGAGTGACGCTGTTTTCAGCAGAATTGCCATGGTATTGTTTTATGTGCAGAAAACAAATATTCTCGGAATGACCTGAAACTCCACGGAACATCTTAGAAAAAACAATAAAAAATCCTCGCCAAAGATGAACACCAGGGGGCCCACACCCTTCTCACGAGGGTGGGGGCGCCCCCCCCTAGGGTGCGCCCCTACCTCGTGGGCCCCCTGTTACGTCTCCGACTCCAACTCCAGCTCCATATATTGTGTTTAGATGAGAAAAAATCAGAGAGAAGAAATCATCGCGTTTTACGATATAGAGCCGCCGCCAAGCCCTAAAACCTCTCGGGAGGGCTGATCTGGAGTCCGTTCGGGGCTCCGGAGATGGGGATTCATCGCCGTCGTCATCATCAACCATCCTCCATCACCAATTTCATGATGCCCACCGCCGTGCGAGAGTAATTGCATCGTAGGCTTGCTGGACGGTGATGGGTTGGATAAGATTTATCATGTAACCGAGTTAGTTTTGTTAGGGTTTGATCCCTAGTATCCATTATGTTCTGAGATTGATGTTGCTATGACTTTGCTATGCTTAATGCTTGTCACTAGGGCCCGAGTGCCATGATTCCGGATCGGAACCTATTATGTTTTCATGAATATATGTGAGTTCTTGATCCTATCTTGCAAGTCTATAGTCACCTACTATGTGTTATGATCCGGCAACCCCGAAGTGACAATAATCGGGACCACTCCCGGTGATGACCATAGTTTGAGGAGTTCATGTATTCACTATGTGCTAATGCTTTGTTCCGGTTCTCTATTAAAAGGAGGCCTTAATATCCCTAAGTTTCCAATAGGACCCCGCTGCCACGGGAGGGTAGGACAAAAGATGTCATGCAAGTTCTTTTCCATAAGCACGTATGACTATATACGGAATACATGCCTACATTACATTGATGAATTGGAGCTAGTTCTGTGTCACCCTATGTTATGACTGTTACATGATGAACCGCATCCGGCATAATTATCCATCACTGATCCGGTGCCTACGAGTTTTCCATATACTGGTTCTCGCTTATTTACTTTCCCGCTGCTACTGTTACAATCACTACAAAATACCAAAAACATTACTTTTGCTGTCTTTACTTTTGTTGCCGCTACCACCACTATCATATTACTTTGCTACTAAACACTTTGCTGCAGATACTAAGTTTCCAGGTGTGGTTGAATTGACAACTCAGCTGCTAATACTTGAGAATATTCTTTGGCTCCCCTTGTGTCGAATCAATAAATTTGGGTTGAATACTCTACCCTCGAAAGCTGTTGCGATCCCCTATACTTGTGGGTTATCAAGACTAATTTCTGGCGCCGTTGCCGGGGAGCATAGCTCTATTCTTTGAGTCACTTGGGATTTATATCTGCTGGACACTATGAAGAACTTGAGAGATCCAAAAACCAAGATCTATCCCTCAACTACGAGGGGAGGTAAGGAACTGCCATCTAGCTCTGCACTTGATTCACCTTCTGTTATGAGTAAGTTTGCGACACCTACACCTGCTTCTGCTATTCGTTCTGATATGTCGCATGTTATTGATGATGCCACTTATGCTATGCATGATACTTATGATGAAACTGCTTCTATGCCTAATACTACTGTGCCCCTTAGTGAATTTCTTGATGAACAAATTGCTAGGGCTAGAGAAAGAGAAATTATTGAATCTGAATACGATGATGATCGTGATGATGAAAATATGCCTGTTGTTCCTGAGGGCTATCTTTTTGATCAAGATGCTTCTTTAGCTATTTTAGCTTGTAGAGATAGATATGAGCTTAAGAGGTTATTAATTAAATGGAACAAAGAATCACTTAGAGATAAAATGAAACCCGACCCTGCTTTTGCTACTTCACCTATATGTGTTCCTGATAAGGATTATGAATTCTCTGTTGATCCTGATATAATTACTTTGGTTGAATCTGATCCATTTTATGGCTATGAATCTAAAACTGTTGTGGCACATCTTACTAAGTTAAATGATATAGCTGCCCTGTTCATTCATGATGAGAGATCACGTTACTTCTATATACTCAAAATATTTCCGTTCTTATTAAAGGGTGATGCTAAGATATGGTTTAATTCTCTTGATCCTGGTTGTGTGCGTAGTCCCCAGGATATGATTTATTACTTCTCTGCTAAATATTTCCCTGCTCATAAGAAACAAGCTGCTTTGAGGGAAATATACAACTTTGTGCAAATTAAAGAAGAGAGTCTCCCACAAGCTTGGGGGAGGCTTCTCAAGTTACTTAATGCTTTGCCTGATCATCCTCTTAAGAAACCTGAAATACTTGATATCTTTTATAATGGACTAACCGATGCTTCCAGAGATTACCTGGATAGTTGTGCTGGTTCTCTTTTCAGGGAAAGAACACCGGATGAAGCTGAAATTCTATTGAATAATATGTTGACAAATGAAAATAATTGGGCACCTCCTGAGCCAGCTCCTGCTCCAATTACTGAGCCTATTCCTAAACCAACTCCGAAGAAGAGAGGTGTTCTATTTCTCAGTCCCGAAGATATGCAAGAGGCAAAGAAATCTATGAAAGAAAAAGGTATTAAAGCTGAAGACGTTAAGAATTTACCTCCTATTGAAGAAATACATGGTCTTAATTCACCGCCTGTTGAAGAAACATATGATCTCAATTATTTATTTACTGAAGAACCTCCTGATCCCGATATCCCGACACAGGTAGTAAAGGTAAATTCTCTCTATAGATATGATAAAGCTGAAGTCCCTCCTACTAAAATTGCTAGTCAGTGCTTGGATGAGTTTGATAACTTTATGTTTAAGCAAGACGACTTCAATGCTTATTTTGGTAGACAATTAAAAGAAAATGCTTATATGATTAGACGCTTGGGTGATTATATGGCTAATATTAAAGGTGAACTTAAACTTGTTAGCAAACATGCTTCTATGGTTACCACTCAAGTAGAACAAGTACTTAAGGCTCAAAAAGAAGTGCTTGATGAAATGAATAGTAAGAAAAATGATTATGCTGTTAGAGTGGCTACTAGAACTGGTAGAATGACTCAGGAACCTTTGTATCCTGAAGGCCACCCTAAGAGAATCGAGCAAGATTCTCAAAGAAATAATATTGATGTTCCTAGTTCTTCTAAAAAGAAGAAAAAGAAAAATGATAGAACTGTGCAAACTTCTAGTGAACCTATTGCTGAACCACCTGATAATCCAAATGATATATCTATGTCTGATGCTGAAACACAATCTGGTAATGAACATGAACCTAGTAAAAATATTAATGATGATGTTCATGATGATGCTCAACCTAGTAATGATAATGATGTAGAAATTGAACCTGCTGTTGATCTTGATAACCCACAATCAAAGAATCAACGTTATGATAAAAGAGACTTTGTTGCTAGGAAACATGGTAAAGAAAGGGAACCTTGGGTTCAGAAACCCATGCCTTTTCCTCCGAAACCATCCAAGAAAAAGGATGATGAGGATTTTGAGCGCTTTGCTGAAATGATTAGGCCTATCTTTTTGCGTATGAGATTAACTGATGTGCTCAAAACAAATCCTTATGCTAAATATATGAAGGATATCATTACTAATAAAAGAAAGATACCGGAAGCTGAGATTTCCACCATGCTTGCTAATTATACTTTTAAGGGTGGAATACCAAAGAAACTTGGAGACCCCGGAGTACCTACTATACCTTGCTCCATTAAAAGAAATTATATTAAAACTGCTTTATGTGATCTTGGAGCCGGTGTTAGTGTTATGCCTCTCTCTTTATATCGTAGACTTGACTTGAATAAGCTGACACCTACTGAAATATCTTTGCAAATGGCTGATAAATCAACTGCTATACCTGTCGGTATCTGTGAGGATGTGCCTGTTGTGGTTGCAAACGTTACTATTTTAACGGACTTTGTTATTCTTGATATTCCCGAGGATGATAGTATGTCTATTATTCTTGGAAGACCTTTTCTTAATACTGCAGGGGCTGTTATTGATTGCAACAAAGGCAATGTCACTTTTCATGTTAATGGTAATGAGCATACGGTACACTTTCCGAGGAAACAACCTCAAGTTCATAGTATCAACTCTATTGGAAAAATTCCATCGATTATATTTGGAGGTTTTGAATTTCCTCTTCCTACTGTCAAGAAGAAATATGATATTCTTATTATTGGGGATGTGCATATCCCCGTTGAGGTAACTTAGTGTTATTCGAAATTTCTCCGGTTTCATGATTATCGGAATGAGTTTGTTAACAAGACTTGATCAACCTTGTTAGTGGATTCTTTTTGATGAGCATGAGATGGATGAAACTAGAAGCACAAACTTCTGTACCCCACTTTATACTTTCTGTTATTTATATTAAATAAAGTAAAAATAGTATTTTTCTGTCTGTTTCCTGACTTATCCGTGCAATATAAAAATATCCCGAAAATAAAAGTCCTTAGAATGACATGCCAATTTAATATGATTTTTTCGGGAATATTTAAGGATTTACTGTGCAAAAATTACCGCGGGAGGAGCTGCCACCTGGCCACGAGGGTGGTGGGCGCCCCCCCCCCTATAGGGCGCGCCCCCTGCCTCGTGGGCCCACGGTGGCCCTCCTCCACTTATCCCAGCACCCATCTTCTTCCTCTATCTCACACAAACCCGAAAAACCAACTCAAGCACGAGTTCCAGCCACTTTTGCTGTGATTTTCGATCTCCTTGCTCAAAGCACCTCTCGCAAAACTGCTTGGGGAGATTGTTCCTTGGTATGTGACTCCTCCATTGGTCCAATTAGTTTTTGTTCTAGTGCTTTATTCTTTGCAAATTTGTGCTGCATAGGTGACCATGTTCTTGAGCTTGCATGTCAAATTTATATGGTTCCAAGTAGTTCTAATGCTTGATATAGGCTCTAGGCACTTGTAGGAGTAGTTGCTATCAATTTTATTGAAGTTGGTTTACTTTTATTTTGAAGTTACTAAAAATTTCAGAATTTTTCAGAGAAAAACAATATGTTTAGGAAGATGTTCCAAGGTGGTTCCTCTAAGAAGCAAGGACCCAGGATTGCTATGCGCGATGCTGACGAGGATCCACCAAGAGACGCTCCAGTACGGCCTTGCGAATGGCCGTCGGAAAATTTTATGGACCGTGCGGGAATTAAAGAAGAATTCAAAGCATATTTGCGCAATGCCGGTCTTGAGGATTTTGAGGCTAACAAATGCCCCCAGTATCATGATCTCACAAGTTCATTTGTGAGAAGGTTTGAGTATTCATCTTCGCGTAATTCTCCTTCAGTCATGTTTGATCTTTATGACAAATCTTATACCATGGACCTAGAGGATTTCACTTCTGCTTGCAAACTTCCATCATGGGGTAGTGTTAGGGATCCCCCTAAATCTGAATTTAGAAACTTTCTTGCTAGTATAACTGTGGGGGAATCTAGAGATATAACGCAGGCTACCATAGGGAGCATTCACTTTCCTGCTATACATTATTTTGCTCTCTTCATCGGTAGATGCATAAATGCTAAGGATGAAGCATGTCACATGTGTGTCCCTGATCTTAGCATTCTTAGGAGTGTTGTGTTAGGAGACCAATCTTATCATATGGGAGCCATTGTAGCTCATAGGTTGCATCATAATAGACATAATGGAGATTTCTTTGGAGGAATTTATGCAACCCGCTTAGCTCATTTTCTTGAGATAGACATTCGTGAGGGTGATATGGAGTTGCCTCCTGCATATTTAGATTATAACTCTATGGCTTCGCACCAGTTTGTCGAGAGGCCTGAATCACCTCTCTTATATTGCTTGATTTTTGATAAACGGCGTGTTTTCCGTATTACTCTCCCTGCTCCTGCCTTCTTTGATTCACAGACAAAAGGAAGATATGTTATTACCAGAGAGGAGGCAGAAGAGTACGAGAGGAGAGCGGAGGCAGCTCGACTCCACGCTGCAGCTCAGCAGGCGATAACCGCTGCACATCAGTATGATCCCAACTATTCCTTCCTCATCACAGTACGACCCCAACAACTATTATTATGGATATCCGCCAGGCCAGCCGTGGCCATAGACCAACTTAGGCCAAAAGCCTAAGCTTGGGGGAGTACGTATTTCTCACCGACATTACATTTATGTTCACACACACTCATTGCTAGATGTCGGTGCTCATACTTTTTCACTGTAATATCCATGCTAGTTTATTTCCTTTTTCCTGCTTTCTTCTTGTGTGTTTGTTAAACCTTAAGAAAAACCAAAAAAATTAGTAGTAGTTTATTTTTCTGCTGTAGTAGTAATAATTAAAAAGAAAACCCAAAAATATTTCCCGTTCTTCTTTTGCTTGTTGGGAGCTTTCCCGTGTAAATAGTTTTATTTCTTTTCTTTCTTTGGGGGTCAGTAGGAGAAGACCATAATTAAATTGTTGAAGTGGCTCTTATATGCATTATTGTTGATTTAACCCAGAGCCCATATTGCCTTGTCTTCTCCTGTTTATTGAATGCTCGCAGATTCCAGCTTAGTCCAATGCACGTGCACTCTTATTATTATTCACACCGTTCGGTCGTGCAAGTGAAAGGCAATTATGATGATATATGATGGACTGACTGAGATGAGAAAAGCTGGTATGAACTCGACCTCTTTTGTTTTTGTAAATATGATGAGTCCCTCGTTCTTGATTCAGCTTATTATGAATAAACATGTTTGCAATGACAATTAGAGATCATAGTTGCTTGTGCCATGCTTGATTAGCTATGAGTTATAATGATTTACCTTGTATGCCAACATGCTATTGAGATGATTATGATGTGGTATGATGGGGTGGTATCCTCCTTTGAATGATTTAAGTGACTTGACTTGGCACATGTTCACGCATGTAGTTGAAACAAAATCAACATAGCCTTCACGATATTTATGTTCATGGTGGATTATATCCTACTCATGCTTGCATCCAATGTTTATTAATTTTAATGCATGTACATGGCTGTTGTCGCTCTCTAGTTGGTCGCTTCCCAGTCTTTTGCTAGCCTTCACCTGTACTAAGCGGGAATACTGCTTGTGCATCCAATCCCTTAAACCCCAAAGTTATTCCAGATGAGTCCACCATACCTTCCTATATGCGGTATCTACCTGCCGTTCCAAGTAAATTTGTATGTGCCAAACTCTAAACCTTCAAATAAACATTCTGTTTTGTATGCTCGAATAGCTCATGTATCAACAAAGGTTGTCCTTATCTTCCGTGTTAGGCGGGTTATTCTCAAGAGGAGTGGACTCCGCTCCTCACTCACGAGAAAATGGCTGGTCACCGGGATGCCCAGTCCCATGCTTTATGCAAACTAAATCAAAATTAATTGCAAACAAAACTCCCCCTGGGACCTGATGTATGTTGGAGGCACTCGTTGTTTCGAGCAAGCCATGGATTGATGCTTGTTGGTGGAGGGGGAGTATAAACTTTACCATTCTGTTTGGGAACCGCCTATAATGTGTTTAGCATGGAAGATATCGCCATCTCTTAGTTGTTACGTTGACAATGAAAGTATACCGCTCAAAATACAATTTATCTCTATTTCAAAACCGAGCTCTGGCACCTCTACAAATCCCTGCTTCCCTCTGCGAAGGGCCTATCCATTTACTTTTATGTTGAGTCATCACCCTCTTATTAAAAAGCACTAGCTGGAGAGCACAGCTGTCATTTGCATTCATCACTGTTAATTTATATTGGGTATGACTATGATTGGATCTCTTTTACCATGAATTACAATGTCTAGTCAGTCCTTGATCTTTAAAGGTGCTCTGCATTTATGTTTTGCGGTCTCAGAAAGGGCTAGCGAGATACCATCTTGTTATATCATATTATGATTGTTTTGAGAAAGTGTTGTCATCCGAGATTTATTATTATGACTTGCTAGTTGATTATGCTATTGATATGAGTAATTGTGAGACCTGAGAATTATTGCAAATGTGGTTAGTTATGATCTATGCTGAAAACTTGAATGCTGGCTTGACATAGTTACAACAACAAGAGCAAACAGAGTTTGTAAAAGTTTTTCTTTCTTTCTTTCAGTTTGTCAACTGAATTGCTTGAGGACAAGCAAGGGTTTAAGCTTGGGGGAGTTGATACGTCGCCGTCGTATGTACTTTTCCAAACACTTTTGCCCTTGTTTTGGACTCTAACTTGTATGATTTGAATGGAACTAACCCGGACTGACGCTGTTTTCAGCAGAATTGCCATGGTGTTGTTTTATGTGCAGAAAACAAATATTCTCGGAATGACCTGAAACTCCACCGGACGTCTTAGAAAAAACAATAAAAAAATCCTCGCCAAAGATGAAGACCAGGGGGCCCACACCCTTCTCACGAGGGTGGGGGCGCCCCCTAGGGCGCGCCCCCTACCTCGTGGGCCCCCTGTTGACCCTCCGACGCCAACTCCAACTCTATATATTTGCTTTCGGAGAGAAAAAAATCAGAGAGAAGAAATCATCGCGTTTTACGATACGGAGCCGCCGCCAAGCCCTAAAACCTCTCGGGAGGGCTGATCTGGAGTCCGTTCGGGGCTCCGGAGAGGGGGATTCGTCGCCGTCGTCATCATCAACCATCCTCCATCACCAATTTCATGATGCTCACCGCCGTGCGTGAGTAATTCCATCGTAGGCTTGCTGGACGGTGATGGGTTGGATGAGATTTATCATGTAATCGAGTTAGTTTTGTTAGGGTTTGATCCCTAGTATCCATTATGTTCTGAGATTGATGTTGCTATGACTTTGCTATGCTTAATGCTTGTCACTAGGGCCCGAGTGCCATGATTTCAGATCTGAACCTATTATGTTTTCATGAATATATGTGAGTTCTTGATCCTATCTTGCAAGTCTATAGTCACCTACTATGTGTTATGATCCGGCAACCCCGAAGTGACAATAATCGGGACCACTCCCGGTGATGACCATAGTTTGAGGAGTTCATGTATTCACTATGTGCTAATGCTTTGTTCCGGTTCTCTATTAAAAGGAGGCCTTAATATCCCTTAGTTTCCAATAGGACCCCGCTGCCACGGGAGGGTAGGACAAAAGATGTCATGCAAGTTCTTTTCCATAAGCACGTATGACTATATACGGAATACATGCCTACATTACATTGATGAATTGGAGCTAGTTCTGTGTCACCCTATGTTATGAATGTTAGACGATGAACCGCATCCGGTATAATTATACATCACTGATCCGGTGTCTACGAGTTTTTCATATACTGGTTCTCGCTTATTTACTTTCCCCCTGCTACTGTTACAATCGCTACAAAATACCAAAAATATTACTTTTGTTGTCTTTACTTTTGTTGCTGCTACCACCACTATCATATTACTGTGCTACTAAACACTTTGCTACAGATACTAAGTTTCCAGGTATGGTTGAATTGACAACTCAGCTGCTAATACTTGAGAATATTCTTTGGCTCCCCTTGTGTTGAATCAATAAATTTGGGTTGAATACTCTACCGTCGAAAGCTGTTGTGATCCCCTATACTTGTGGGTTATCACTGCTAAATCAACTGCTATACCTGTCGGTATTTGTGAGGATGTGCCTGTTGTAGTTGCAAACGTTACTATTTTAACGGACTTTGTTATTCCTGATATTCCCGAGGACGATTGTATGTCTATTATTCTTGGAAGACCATTTTTGAATACTGCAGGGGCTGTTATTGATTGCACTAAAGGCAATATCACTTTTCATGTTAATGGTAATGAGCATATGATACACTATCCGAGGAAACAACCTCAAGTTCATAGTATCAACTCTATTGAAAAAATCCATTGATTATATTTCGAGGTTTTGAATTTCCTCTTCCTACTGTCAACAAGAAATATGATATTCTTATTATTGGGGATGTGCATATCCCCGTTGAGGTAACATAGTGTTATCCGAAATTTCTCCGGTTCCATGTTATTCGGAATGAGTTTGTTAACAAGACTTGATCAACCTTGTTAGTGGATTCCTTTTCATGAGCATCAGATGGATGAAACTAGAAGGCACAACTCTCTGTACCCTCTTTCTACTTTTTATTATTTATATTAAATAAAATAAAAATAAGTATTTTCCGTCTGTTATCTGATTTATCTGTGCAATATAAAAATACTCGGAAAATAAAAGTTCTCCAAATGCCCTGAAATTTAAATATGATTTTTTTCTGGAATATTTGACAATATTTGGCACTAAGAACACAGCAGGAGGGGCATCCACCTGGCCACGAGGGTGGAGGGCGCGCCCTACCCCCTGGGCACGCCCCCTGCCTCATGGGCCCATGGTGGCCCTCCTCCACTTATTTCTGCACCCACACATGTCTTCTTCCTCCCACAAACATGAATATCCAGCTCAAGCACGAGTTCTAGCTCATTTTGCTGCGATTTTCGATCTCCTTACTCGAAGCACCTCTCACAAAACTGCTCGGGGAGATTGTTCCTTGGTATGTGACTCCTCCATTGGTCCAATTAGTTTTTGTTCTAGTGCTTTATTCATTGCAAATTTGTGCTACTTAGGTGACCCTGTTCTTGAGCTTGCATGTCAAATTTATATGGTCAAAAGTAGTTTTGATGCATGATATTGCCTCTAGGCACTTGTAGGAGTAGTTGCTATCAATTTTGTTAATTTTGGTTTACTTTTATTTGAAGTTACTAAAAATTTCAGAAATTCTTCAGAGGAACAAATATGCTTAGAAAATGTACCAAGGTGGTTCTTCAAGGAAGCAAGGAGCCAGGCTTGCAATGCGTGATGCTGATGAAGAACCACCAAGAGATGCTCCAGTGCGTCCTTGTGAATGGCCTTCGAAAAACTTTTTGGATCAAGCGGGAATTAAGGAGGAATTTAACACATATTTGCGTAACGCTGATCTTGTGAGCTTCGAGGAAGAAAAGTGCCGCCAGTATCACTATCTCACTAGTTCCTTTATGAGGAGGTTTGAATTTTCATCTTCACATAATTCTCCAACTGTCCTTTTTGATCTTTATGAAAATTCTTACACTATGGACTTAGAGCATTTTACCACTGCCCGCAAACTTCCACAATGGGGTAGTGTCAGGGAACCTCGCAAATCTGAATTTAGAGATTTTCTTGCTAGTATAACTATGGGGGAATCTTGAGATATAACACAAGCTACCATAGGGAGCATTCACTTTCCTGCTATACATTATTTTGCTCTCTTCATAGGTAGATGCATAATGGTAAAGATGAAGCATGTCACATGTGTGTCCCTGATCTCAGTATTCTTAGGAGTGCTATGTTAGGAGTTAAATCTTATAATTTGGGAGCCATTGTTGCACGTAGGTTGCATCTTAATAGATTTAATGGAGATTTCTTTGGTGGAATTTATGCAACCCGCTTAGCTGATTTTCTTGGTGTAACCATACGTAATGATGATATTGAATTGCCTCCTGCTTACTTAGACTTTAATGCTATGGTTCACTATCAGTTTGTCAAGAGGAATGAATCACCTCTCCAGTATCACAGACGTCGGGTTGTCCTATTACTCTCCCTGCTCCTGCCTTCTTTGATTATCAGGCAAAAGGAAGATATGTTATTACCAGAGAGGAGGCAGATGAGTACGAGAGGAGGGCAGAGGCAGCTCGCCACCACGCTGCAGCTCAGGAGGCGACAGCCGCTGCATCTCAGTACGACCCCAACTTTTACTATGGATATCCGCCAGGCCAACCGTGGCCATATACCAACTTAGGCCAAAAGCCTAAGCTTGGGGAGTACGTATTTCCCACAGACATTACATTCATGTTCGCACACTCATTGCTAGATGTCGGTACTCATACTTTTTCATTGTATCATCCATGCTAGTTTATTTTCCTTTTTATGCTTTCTTCTTGTGTGTTTAATAAACCTTAAGAAAAACCAAAAAAAAATTCTAGCTTCTAATTAGTTCACTCTCCATGCTTGTAGTAGTAATTAAATAGAAAACCCAAAAAGATTTCCTGTTCTTCTTTTGCTTGTTGGGAGCTTTCCCGTGTAAATAGTTTTAATTCTTTTCTTTTCTTTAGGGGTCGATAGGAGAAGACCATAATTAACTTGTTGAAGTGGCTCTTATATGCATTATTGTTGATCTAACAAAAGAGCCCATATTGCCTTGTCTTCTCATGTTTATTGAATGCTTGCAAATTCTAGCTTAGTCCAATGCACGTGCACTCTTATTATTATCCACATCATTCGGTCGTGCAAGTGAAAGGCAATAATGATGATTATATGATGGACTGATTGAGATGAGAAAGCTGGTATGAACTCGACCTCTCTTGTTTTTGTAAATATGATTAGTTCATCGTTCCAGATTCAGCCTATTATGAATAAACATGTTTGTAATGACAACTAGAGATCATAATTTCTTGTGACATGCTTAATTAGCTAGGAGCTTATAAAGGTTTGCCTTGCGTGCCAACATGCTATTAAAATGGTTGTGATGTGGTATGATAGGGTGGTATCCTTCTCTGAATGATTTAAGTGACTTGACTTGGCGCATGTTCACGCATGTAGTTGAAACAAAATCAACATAGCCTTCAAGATATTTATGTTCATGGTGGATTATATCCTACTCATGTTTGCATTCGGTGTTGATTAATTTTAATGCATGTTCATGACTGTTGTCGCTCTCTAGCTGGTCGCTTCCCAGTCTTTTGCTAGCCTTCACCTGTACTAAGCGGGAATACTGCTTGTGCATCCAACTCCATAAACCCCAAAGTTGTTCCATATGAGTCCATCATACGTACCTATATAAGGTATCTACCTGCCGTTCCAAGTAAATTTGTATGTGCCAAAATTTAAACCTTTAAATAAATATCATGTTTTGTATGCTCGAATAGCTCATGTATCAACTAGGGATGTCCGCATCTTCCATGTTAGGCGGGTTATTCTCAAGAGGAGTGGACTCCGCTCCTCACTCATGAGAAAATGGCTGGTCACCGGGATGCCCAGTCCCATGCATTATGCAAACTAAATCAAAATAATTGCAAACAAAACTCCCCCTGGGACTCTTGTTAGTTGGAGGCACTCGTTGTTTCGAACAAGCCATGGATTAATGCATGTTGGTGGAGGGGGAGTATAAACTTTACCATTCTGTTTGGGAACCGCCTATAACGTGTGTAGCATGGAAGATATTGCCATCTCTTGGTTGTTATGCTGACAATGAAAGTATACCGCTCAAAATATTATTCACCTCTATTTCAAAACCGAGCTCTGGCACCTCTACAAATCATTGCTTCCCTCTATGAAGGGTCTATCTATTTAATTTCATGTTGAGTCATCATCCTCTTATTAAAAAGCACCAGTTGGAGAGCACCGCTGTAATTTGCATTCATTATTGTTAGTTTACATTGAGTATGACTTGACTGGATCTCTTTTACCATGAATTACAATGTCTAGTCAGTCCTTGATCTTTAAAGGTGCTCTGCATTTATGTTTTGCGGTCTCAGAAAGGGCTAGCGAGATACCATCTTGTTATATCATATTATGATTGTTTTGAGAAAGTGTTGTCATCCGAGATTTATTATTATTGCTTGCTAGTTGATTATGCCATTGATATGAGTACACTTGAGACCTATGCGTTATTGTGAATATGGTTAGTTCATAATCTTTGCTGAAAACTTGAATGTTGGCTTTACATATTTACAACAACAAGAGCAAACAATGTTTGGAAAAGTTTTTCTTTATCACTTTCAGTTTATCAACTGAATTGCTTGAGGAAAAGCAAAGGTTTAAGCTTGGGGGAGTTGATATGTCTCCGTCGTATCTACTTTTCCAAACACTTTTGCCCTTGTTTTGGACTCTAACTTGCATGATTTGAATGGAGCTAACCCATACTGACGTTGTTTTCAGCAGAATTACCATGGGGTTATTTATGTGCAGAAACAAAAGTTCTCGGAATGACCTGAAACTTCACGGAACATCTTTCGGAAATAATAAAAAATCCTTGCAAAAGATGAAGACCAGGGGGCCCACACCCTAGCCACGAGGGTGGGGGCGCGCCCCCTACCTCGTGGGCCCCCTGGAGCTCCTCCGACCTCGACTCCAACTCTATATATTTGCTTTCGGGGAGAAAAAATAGGAGAGAAGGATTCATCACGTTTTACGATATGGAGCCGCAGCCAAGCCCTAAAACCTCTCGGGAGGGCTGATCTAGAGTCCATTCGGGGCTCCGGAGAGGGGAATCCGTCACCGTCGTCATCATCAACCATCCTCCATCACCAATTTCATGATGCTCACCGCCGTGCGTGAGTAATTCCATCGTAGGCTTGCTGGACGGTGATGGGTTGGATGAGGTTTATCATGTAATCGAGTTAGTTTTGATAGGGTTTGATCCCGAGTATCCACTATATTCTGAGATTGATGTTGCTATGACTTTGCTATGCTTAATGCTTGTCACTAGGGCTCAAGTGCCATGATTTCAGATCTGAACCTATTATGTTTTCATCAATATATGAGAGTTATTGATCCTATCTTGCAAGTCTATAGTCACCTATTATGTGTTATGATCCGTTAACCCCGAAGTGACAATAATCAGGATACTTACCGGTGATGACCGTAGTTTGAGGAGTTCATGTATTCACTATGTGTTAATGCTTTGGTCCGATACTCTATTAAAAGGAGGCCTTTATATCCCTTAGTTTCCGCTAGGACCCCGCTGCCACGGGAGGGTAGGACAAAAGATGTCATGCAAGTTCTTTTCCATAAGCACGTATGACTATATTCGGAATACATGCCTACATTACATTGATGAATTGGAGCTAGTTCTGTGTCACCCTAGGTTATGACTGTTATATGATGAACCGCATCCGGCATAATTCTCCATCACTGATCCATTGCCTACGAGCTTTCCATATATTGTTCTTCGCTTATTTACTTTTCCGTTGCTATTGCTATCATCACTACAAAATACAAAAACACTACTTTTGCTACCATTACCTTTTGCTACCGTTACCACTACTATCATATTACTTTGCTACTAAGTACTTTGTTGCAAATATTAAGTTTCCGGGTGTGGTTGAATTGACAACTCAGCTGCTAATACTTGAGAATATTCTTTGGCTCCCCTTGTGTAGAATCAATAAATTTGGGTTGAATACTCTACCCTCGAAAACTGTTGCAATCCCCTATACTTGTGGGTTATCAGACGTCACATGAGGCTTGGGAGGCGATAAAGAAGAATCATATTGGAGATGATCGCATCAAGCAGGTGAGATTGCAAACCCTCAAATCTAAGTTTGATAGGCTCAAGATGAAAGACACTGAATCAATCGATTAATTCGCTCTAAGGATGATAACCATCGCCAATGGGATAAGAGGACTTGGAGAAAAGTATGATGAGAGTAATGTAGGCAAGAAAATTCTTCAAGAATTTCCATCAAAGTTTCTTCATATTGCATCTGCTAGAGAGCAGTTTGGTGATTTCAAGATGATGACCATGGAAGAAGTCATAGGAAGGTTGAAGGTTCATGCGGAACGACTGCGGGGTTATGTCCATGATGATCAAGATGGTGAACAACTTTTGTTGAGAAGATCATAGTGGATGATACGTCTCCAACGTATCTACTTTTCCTAATGCTTTTCCTCTTGTTTTGGACTCTAATTTGCATGATTTGAATGAAACTAACCCTAGACTGACACTGTTTTCAGCAAAACTACCATGGTGTTGTTTTTGTGCAGAAATAAAAGTTCTTGGAATGGAACGAAACTTTGCGAGGATTTTTTATATAATAAATAAGAATTTCTGGAGCCAAGATCCACCAGAGAGGGGCACCTGGGTGGGCACAACCCACCAGGGCGCGCCCCCTCCCCTGGCGTGCCCAGGTGGGTTGTCCCCACCTGGTGGCCCCGCAGACCTTGAAACCGACGCTATAAAATCCTATTTTTGAAGAAAAAATCAGGGAGAAAGAATTATCGCTATCCACAAGACGGAGCCGCCGTCACCTCCTGTTCTCCATCGGGAGGCCAGATCTGGAGTCCGTTTGGGGCTCCGGAGAGGGGGGTCTTCGTTCTTCGTCATCACCAACCCTTCTCCATCACCAATTCCATGATGCTCCCCATCGGGAGTGAGTAATTCCTTCGTAGGCTCTCTAGTCGGTGAGGAGTTGGATGAGATTCATCATGTAATCGAGTTAGTTTTGTTACGGCTTGATCCCTAGTATCCACTATGTTCTAAGATTGATGTTGCTATGACTTTGCCATGCTTAATGCTTGTCACTTTGGGCCCGGGTGCCATTACTTCAGATCTGGACCATTTATGTTATCACCATTATATCCATGTTCCAGATCCGATCTTGCAAGTTATAGTCACCTACTACGTTTTATTATCCGGCAACCCTGGAGCGACAACAACCGGGACTTCTCCCGGCGATGACCGTAGTTTCAGGAGTTCATGTATTCACTATGTTTTAATGATTTGTTCCGGTTCTCTATTAAAAGGAGGCCTTAATATCCGTTAGTTTCTAATATGGACCCCGCTGCCACGGGAGGGTTGGACAAAAGATGAAATGCAAGTTCTTTCAATAAGAACGTATGACTATTTACGGAATACATGCCTACATTATATTGACCAACTGGAGCTAGTGCCGTATCGCCCTAGGTTATAACTGTCTCATGATGAATATCATCCAACAAGTCACCGATCCAATGCCTACGAATTTATCATATATTTTTCTTGCTAAGTTACTACTGCTATCATCACTATTACACTTACTACCAAATTACTGCTATCACTGTTGCCGTTACCATTGCTATTTCTACTATTATCAAAACTATCATATTACTTTGCTACTGATCACGTTGCTACAGATAATTAATCTCCAGGTGTGTTTGAATTGACAACTCAGCTGCTAATACCTTCAAATATTCTTTGGCTCCCCTTGTGTAGAATCTATAAATTTGGGTTGAATACTCTACCCTCGAAAACTAGTGCGA
Source organism: Triticum aestivum (assembly GCF_018294505.1). Taxonomy (NCBI): domain Eukaryota; kingdom Viridiplantae; phylum Streptophyta; class Magnoliopsida; order Poales; family Poaceae; genus Triticum; species Triticum aestivum. The sequence continues at coordinate 687,465,607 of NC_057812.1, forward strand.
TCCCCTATACTTGTGGGTTATCAAGACCTTTTTCTGGCATCGTTGCCAGGGAGCATAGCTATATTTGTTGAGTCACTTGGGATTATTATCATATTATCACTATGAAGAATCTGAAGGATGATAAGACCAAGATATTTCCCTCAAAGACAAGGGGAGGTAAGGAACTACCATCCAGTTTTGCTTTAGATTCACCTTCCGTTATAAGTAAACTTGCAACACCACAACATGCTATCAATTCTAATATGTCGCAAGTTATTGATGATGGTACTTCTGCCATGGATAATGCTTATGATGATGCTAGTACCTTGCTTGATAATGACGATGTGCCACTTGGTGACTTTCTTGATAAACAAATTTCTAGAGTTATACAACATGATGTTGTTGAATCTGATGATGAGCTTGAAACTGAAACTCCTAGAACTGGCCCTCCTAGATATGAATTGCCTAAGGTACCAGAAAGTTATGTTAATAGTGAAGAAACAACTGGAGATATTCTTGCTTGCAGTGACAGAGATGACCTAGAGAAATTATTATGCAAGTATAAAGAAAAATCTCTAAATGCTAGAATGAAATGTGATCTTAAGTTTGCTACTTCACCTATCTTTATTGATGGTAAGGATTATGAATTCTCTGTCGACCCAAAGTTAATTACTTTGGTTGAATCTGATCCTTTCCATGGTTATGAAACTGAAACTGTTGTGGCACATCTTACTAAGTTGAATGACATAGCCACCCTTTTTACTCATGATGAGAAAACTCGCTATTACTTTATTCTCAAATTATTTCCTTTCTCATTAAAGGGTGATGCTAAATCTTGGTACAAAAATCTTGCTCCTAGTTGTGTGCGTAGTCCCCAGGATATGATTTATTACTTCTCTGAAAAATATTTTCCTGCTCATAAGAAACAAGCTGCCTTACAGGAAATATTTAAATTTGTGCAAATTAAAGAAGAGAGTCTCCCACAAGCTTGGGGAGGATTTTCCAATTACTTAATGTTTTGCCTGATCATCCTCTTAAGAAAAATGAAATACTTGATATCTTCCATAATGGACTAACCAATGCTTCTAGGGATTTCCTAGATAGTTGTGCTGGTTGTGTTTTCAGAGAACTAACTATTGGACAAGCTGAAGAATTATTGAATAACATATTGAAAAATTATAATGATTGGACTCTTCCTGAACCACACGTTAAACCCACTCCGAAGAAGAGGGGTATATTATATCTCAGTCCTGAAGATACGCAAGAGGCAAAGAAATCTATGAAGGTGAAAGTTATTAAAGTTGAGGATATTAAAAATGTACCTCCTATAGAAGAAATACATGGGCTTAATACAGCACCACTGCCTAAGGTGGTAGAGGTAAATTCTCTTATGAAACTCAATGGTAATGACAATCCTCACAATGTGCATCCTAGCCAATGCCTTTATGAGTTTGAAAATTATATTAGAAAACAAGATCACTTCAATGCAAATATTATGAAACAATTGAAATACAATTCTGATATGATTGCTCGCTTGAGTGACTTGTTATTTAGAATATAAAATGGTGTTAGAGGTGTTGGAAAACATGCTTCTATGGTTCAAACTCAGTTACAGCAAGTTGCTAAATCTCAAAGAGAATTGCTTGATGAAATGAATAACAATATACATGACTTTGCTATTAGAATTGCAACTAGAGGAGGTAAAATGACTCAGGAACCACTTTATCCTGAGGGACACCCAAAAAGAATTGAACAAGATTCACAAAGAGCTAACATTAGTGCACCTAGTCCTTCTAAAAATAAAAAGAAATAAAATGATAGGACTTCACATGCTCCTAGTGAACCTGAAATAGAAAAACTGCCTGATAATGATAATGAAACTTCTATCTCTGATGCTGAAACTCTGTCTGGTAATGAACACTCACCTAGTGATAATGAAAAAGATAATGATGAGCTTCATGAAAATACTCAACCAAATAATAAGGAACCAGACAATGATGTTAAGATAGAACCACCTGTTGATCTTGATAACTCACAACCTAAGAATAAAAGGTATGATAAAAGAGACTTCATTGCTAGAAAACATGGTAAAGAAAGAGAACCGTGGGTTCAAAAACCTATGCCTTTTCCACCTAAGTCAGCTAAGAAGAATGATGATGATGATGAATTTCAATGCTTTGCTAAAATGCTGACGCCAGTCTTTTTGCGTACTAGCTTGACTGATATCCTTAAAATCCCTCCTTATGCAAAGTATATGAAAGACATCATCACAAATAAGAGAAAAATACCGGAAGCTGAAATCTCCACTATGATTGCTAATTATACATTTAAAGATGGAGTACCTAAAAAACTTGGAGATGAGGGAATACCAACTATACCATGCTCCATCAAATAGAATAATGTGAAAACTGCTTTGTGTGATTTAGGAGCTGGTGTTAGTGATATGCCTTTCTCTTTATATAAAAGACTTGATTTGAATAAACTCACACCTACTGAAATATCTTTGCAAATGGCTAATAAATCAACTGTCATACCTATCGGTATCTGTGAGGATGTGCCCGTTGTTGTTGCTAATGTCACTATTTTGACTGACTTTGTTATACTTGAGATGCCCGAGGATGACAACATGTCGATTATCCTTGGTAGACCCTTCTTGAATACTGCAGGGGCTGTTATTGATTGCAATTAAAGAAAGGTCGCTTTTCATATTAATGGTAATGAGCATATGGTGCACTTTCCGAAGAAACAATTGCAAGTGAATGGTATTAATGTTATTGAAAAATCTTCGACAATCACTATTGCAAGTTTTCAAGTACCTCTACCTACTGTCAAAAAGAAATATGAAATGCTTATTGTTGGGGACATTCATATCCCCATTGAGGTAACTTAGTGATTTACGGAAGTTCTTCGGTTTCATGCTAATCGAAAGTGGTTGTTAATAAGACCTGATCAACCTTATTAATGGATCATTTTTGAACGGTGTGAAGTTGATGAATTTAGTAAGAACTACCATCTATCCTTACTTTTTATTCTTTGTTTTTATTAGTTAAATAAAATAAAATGCCATGTTTTATCTGTTTTCTGAATTTCCTGTGCAATAAAAAATGACCCAAAAATTAAAGATCTCAGAATGCCCTGAAAATTTAATACGATATTTTCTGAATATTTCTGAATTTTTGGTGCAAATAACATCAGAGGAAGGTGCACCAGGTGGGCACAACCCACCTGGGCACGCCAGCACCACTAGGCGCGCCCCGGTGGGTTGTGGTCCCCATGTGGGCCCCTCACTTATCTCTTTATACCACATCATCACCTACCTCCAGAAAAAAATCACCATTGCTCTCTCTCTCTCCCGTGTTCTTGCTCTCAAACCCGCAGATTTCGATCTCTTTGCTCGAAGCTCCGTTTCCGAAACTGTTTCGGGGGATTGTTGCTTGGTATGTGACTCCACCGTTTGTCCAATTAGTTTTCGTTTTAGTGGTTTATATTTTGAATAATTAGTTTTCGTTTGTCCAATTAGCTACTCTTGGTGCTGCTGTAGATGAGCTTGCATGTTGAATTCTTAGTGTTCTAAGTAGTTTGAATGCTTGCTATGGCCTCTATGGATCCCTATGAGTAGTTGCTATCAATCTAATAAAGTTTTGTTGACAAATTTTTGTCACCCAAAAATTTTCAGAAAATTGTATGCGAACATGATGAACCTATTTGGAAGGAGTTCTTCGAGGAGGAGATCCTTGGGGGCCTCTTCTAGTGACAGTTCTACTCCCCGGTCTTATGTCGAACCAAGTGAAAGTTCCACACGAGATGTCGCCACCAAAACATGCTTATGGCCTTGCGATGAGTATATGATGCGTGTGGGCATTAAGGAGGAATTTGAGCAATATGTTCACAATGTCGGTCTCGGTCCCTACATTTCAGCTAAGTGCGAACAATACCATATTCTTATTGAATCGTTTGTCAAAGGATTTAAATTCTATCCCCGTGAGTCTAGGGTGTCGTTTATGCTTTATGATAATCCATTTACCATCTCACTAGAAAATTTTGCTTAACACTGCAAACTCCCGTTCTGGGGTTCGCTTGACGAACCGCCACAGGCTGAGTATCAAACATTCTTGACTATTCTTTGTAACGGTGAGATGAGGGGAATGACACAAGGTAGAATAAAGAGAATTCATTTTCCCGCAATTCAGTATTTTCCATTATTTAACGGGAAATGTATAGTAGGCAAACAAGACTATAGTAAACTTTGTGCTCCAGACTTGAGCCTCATACACACCGCTCTCACGGTGAAAGGAATTATAACCTTGGAGCGATTGTTGCACGCAGACTTCAGCATAACGCTAATAGTGGCTGGTTCTATGGTGGAATTTATGCCACACGTTTACCACGATGGCTGGGTGTTGCACCTTTGCCGGTTGACCCTATCCTACACATGCAGTATTTGGACTTCGACACCTTAAAATATCATAAGATCCTTAAAGGAAAAATTGATAACTTCACTTATAATCTATTGTTTAACGAAACATCTATTGGGCACACATATTTGTCTGTGCCTGCTCTTTTTGACTATCACAGCAAAGGAAGATATTTTGTTCTTGAGAGCGAGGCTCGAGCTCACAACGCAGTAGTGGAGGCCACATGGCAGGCCGAGGCATCCGCATCGAGAGCCTTTGTGAGCTACCACGCCAACTACTATCCAGGCTATTGATCGGCTACCAAGTTAGGCCAAAATCCTAAGCTTGGGGGAGTACGTGTTTCTCACCGAAATTTCATTCATGTCCACTTATTCATCTTGTCGGTGTTCACACTTTTTCATTGTATCATCCATGCTTAGATTTATTTTTCTTGCTTTCTTCTTGTGTGTTTGAAAAACTTTAGAAAAACCAAAAAATTAGTTGTAGTTATTTTACTTTCTATGCATGCTTAGTTGTAATAGTAGTATTAAAAAGAAAACCCAAAAAAATTCCTTGTTTTTCTTTTGCTTTCTGGGAGCTTTCCCGGGTATAGTTTTTCTTGCTTTTGCTTTTCCCTTTTATTTGCTTGTTGAAGAAAACCAAAAACTCCAAAAATATTTCAGTGTGTTTCTCTGAATTTCTTTTCCTTTTATTCGAGCTGTACCGAGGAGAAGACCACGATGAAAATGTTGAGTGGTTCTCATATGAATAACTGTTGAACTAATAAAGAGCACACTTTACCTTGTCTTATCTTATTGAATGAAATATTTGCAGATTCCAGCTTAGTCCATGGCACTCTTGCACTATTATTATTTTCACATCATTCGGTTGTGCAAGTGAAAGGCAATAATGACGACATTCGATGAACTGGTCGTGGGAGAGAGAAACTGGTATGAACTCGACTTGTTCTGTTTGTGTAAATATGTTTAACCTATTATCCATGATTCAGCCCAGTATGATTAAACATGTTTGCAATGGCAATTATAGATTATAATTTCTCATGCCATGCATAAGTAGCTGTGAGTGAATAATGATTTCTCTTGGATATCAACATTGCGTTAAAATGATTGTGATGTAGTATGATGATATGGTATCCTCCTATGAATGTTCGAGTGGCTTGACTTGTCACATGTTCATGCATGTAGTTGAATCAAAACCAACATAGCCTCTATGATATTTATGTTCATGGTGTTCATATCCTACTCATGCTTGTGTCCAATGTTACTTATGCATAATGCATGATCATGATCAGTGTTGCTCTCTAGTTGGTCGCTTCTCAATCTAATTGCTATCCTTCGCATGTACTAAGTGGGAATTCTGCTTGTACATCAAAAAACCTTGGACCCAAAAGTTATTCCAGATGAGTCCACCATACCTACCTATATGCGGTATTACACTGCCGTCCTAAGTAAATTTGCATGTGCCACCTCTAAAAACTTCTAAAAATATATCCTTTTTGTGTGCCTGGATCGTTCATGGAACGACAGGAGGTGGTCGGTATCTTCCATGCCAAGCGGGTTATTCTTAGGTCGAGTATTTATTCACTCGACATCGCACGAGAAAAGGGCGGTAATAGGGATGCCCAGTCTCAAACTGCAAATACAAAAAGAGTTAATCTCTCAAATAATCAAACAAAAACTCTCAATGGAGTCAAAACCTTAACTTTTATCGCTTGGGAACCGCCACTAGCGTGCTTAGCATGGAAGATATTGATAACTGATGGTTGTGAAGTAAATAAGAAGGGTCCATGTCTCAAAATATCATTTATCTCTATTTTAAAAACTTGAGCTCTGGCACATCTGCAAATCACTGCTTCTCTCTGCGAAGGGACTATCTATTTACTTTTATGTTGTGTCATCGCCTTCTAAAACAAGCGCTAGAACCTGAGAGCACAGTTGTCATGACTTATGCATTGTGTGTAGCTAATGTTGGTTGCATCATGACTAAATTTTTCTACCATGAATTACAATGTTTAGTCGCTGCTTGGACTTTGGAGGTGCTCTGCATTTATGTTTTGTGGTCTCAGAAAGGGCTAGCGAGATACCACTATTGCCATATTATATTAGGGTTGTTTTGACAACGTGTTGTCATTTGAGATGTCTTATTATTGCTCGCTAGCTGATTATGTCATTGATATGAGTTAAAATAATCTTTAAGAGTTATTGTCGGCATGGTTAGTTATAATGTTGGCTGAAAACCTGGATATTGTTTAAGTTTATTTATGCAAACAAGAGAAAAAGAGTCTGTGAAAGTTTTTCTTTTTCATTTTTAGTTTCTCAACTGAATTTCTTAAGGACAAGCAAATGTTTAAGCTTGGGGAGTTGATACATCTCCAACGTATCTACTTTTCCTAACGCTTTACCTATTGTTTTGGACTCTAGTTTGCATGATTTGAATGAAACTAACCCCGGGCTGACGCTGTTTTCAGCAGAACTACCATGGTGTTGTTTTTGTGCAGAAATAGAAGTTCTCGGAATGGAACAAAACCTTGCGAGGATTTTTTACATAATAAATGAGAATTTCTGGAGTCAAGATCCACTAGAGAGGGGCACCTGGGTGGGCACAACCCACCAGGGCGCGCCCCCTCTCCTGGCGCGCCCAGGTGAGTTGTCCCCACCTGGTGGCCCCGCAGACCCTGAAACCGACGCTATAAAATCCTATTTTCGGAGAAAAAATCAGGGAGAAAGAATTATCGCGATCCACAAGACGGGGCCGCTGCCACCTCTTGTTCTTCATCGGGAGGCCAGATCTGGAGTCCGTTTGGGGCTCCGGAGAGGGGGGTCTTCGTTCTTCATCATCACCAACCCTTCTCCATCGCCAATTCCATGAGGCTCCCCATCGGGAGTGAGTAATTCCTTCGTAGGCTCTCTAGTCGGTGAGGAGTTGGATGAGATTCATCATGTAATCGAGTTAGTTTTGTTACGGCTTGATCCCTAGTATCCACTATGTTCTAAGATTGATGTTGCTATGACTTTGCCATGTTTAATGCTTGTCACTTTGGGCTCGGGTGCCATGATTTCAGATCTGTACCGTTTATGTTATCACCATTATATCCATGTTCCACATCCGATCTTGCAAGTTATAGTCACCTACTACGTGTTATGATCCAGCAACCCCGGAGTAACAACAACCGGGAATTCTCCCGGTGATGACCGTAGTTTGAGGAGTTCATGTATTCACTATGTGTTAATGCTTTGTTCCGGTTATCTATTAAAAGGAGGCCTTAATATCCCTTAGTTTCCAATATGACCCCGCTGCCATGGGAGGGTAGGGCAAAAGATGTCATGCAAGTTCTTTTCATAAGCACGTATGACTATTTACAGAATACATGCCTACATTATATTGACCAACAGGAGCTACTGCCGTATCGCCCTAGGTTATAACTATCTCATGATGAATATCATCCAACATGTCACAGATCCAATGCCTACGAATTTATCCTATATTGTTCTTGCTAAGTTACTACTGCTATCATCATTGTCACACTTGCTACCAAATTGCTGCTATCACTGTTACCTTTACCGTTGCTACTGCTACTATTATCAAAATTATCATACTACTTTGCTACTAATCACGTTGCTGCAGATAATTAATGTTCAGGTGTGGTTGAATTGACAGCTCAGCTGCTAATACCTTCAAATATTCTTTGGCCCCCCTTATGTCGAATCTATAAATTTGGGTTAAATACTCTACCCTCGAAAAATATTGCAATCTCCTATACTTGTGGGTTCTCAGTGGATAGCAATGGAGCGTGGACGAGGTCCTCCTAAATCCAACGTTCAGTGCTGGACATGTCAAGAATTCGGACACATCAAGAGAGATTGTCCTAATCGGAAGAAGAAGAAGGAAGTGGTGTACCAGGCCGTGGTGGGAGATGTACATGATGATCCGAGATTGTTCTGAGGATGGGAACGGCGACAAGGTTACGAGTCGTGTCTTTGTGCTTTTAATTTGCTAGTGAAGTCTACATATTGTTTTCTAAGTCTAGTATAAGTCATCTATGTTTCTCGACGTGAGGGTCAACTTCAAGTATGTGGGGGCGGTAAACCAGCGAAGGTGATTCTCTTCAATGAGGCCATTTCTCTACACGAGACTGAAGTGCATGTTGTAGTGCACAGGGTGGTGTGATCCACAACGAGCCATCATGTATCTTGCTAGGGTGGATGGTGAAGTCCAACCAGTGGTGTTTTCCACAGGTTACTAGTAAGGCTGGGTAGTCCAAGGCATATTTGAGTTGGTCTGTAAATTCATCAAGTTAAAATTGGGGAGAGCCAATTAGACTTGTCGTGGTCGAGTTGCTTAGTAGACAAGTTTGGATTAGGAAAAGATTGTTAGGTATTCCAAACGTATGTCTCAAGTTAGATGAGCCATTGTGTTAGACGGTTAGATAGCCCAAGGTCGGCAAGTACTAGCTCGTATTTGTGTTGGAGTCTATGTAATCATGTGATATAAATACAGCAGAAAAGCCCCATGGAAGCTACGGCAGGGGGGGAGAATACGATCTCGTGTACGTGAGTGTTCTGTGCGGCCGTCCGAGGTATCCAATCGCTGGTTTAGGAAGCTACCCCTCCAACGTGAACCCCAAAGATCGATCCAGTAGCTTGCTTTGGCCAAAGCATTGTATGTGCGCGTACCCGCCGGAAGAACTCAGCGGCGGGCTGCGTCATGAAGGTCGAAGTTGCGCCAACAATTGGTATCAGAGCCAAGTTCTACATCGTCAGGTGGACGCTGCGTCTTCATGGAGCGACGATCAAGATCATGGCGGAAAAAGGAGGAAGCGTGGTTGTCACGTACCCGATGTTGACGAAGAGCAACTACTCGATTTGGGCGATCAAGATGAAGTCGTTGATGCATACACAAGGAGTTTCGGATGTTGTGTAGCCCGCCGCTGCCGGCAAGGTGGACGACACGATGGATCAAAAGGCGTTGACGGCTATCTATCAAAGTACCCCGGATGATGTGTTTGCTTTCATCGCTGAGAAGGAGACGTCACATGAGGCTTGGGAGGCGATAAAGACGAATCGTCTTCGAGATGATCGCATCAAGCAGACGAGATTGCAAACCCTCAAATCTGAGTTTGATAGGCTCAAGATGAAAGACATTGAATCAATCGATGACTTTGCTCTTAGGATGACAACCATCGCCAATGGGATAAGAGGACTTGGAGAAAAGTTTGGTGAGACTAATGTTGTCAAGAAAATTCTTCGAGCGGTTCCATCAAAGTTTCTTCAGATTGCATCTGCTATAGAGCAGTTTGGTGATTTTAAGACGATGACCATGGAGGAAGTCATAGGAAGGTTGAAGGTTCATGAGGAACGACTGCAGGGTTATGTCCATGATGATCAAGATGGTGAACAACTTTTGTTGACAAGATCGTGGTGGATAGCAAGGGAGCGTGGATGAGGTCCTCCTAAGTCCAACGTTCAGTGTTGGACATGTCAAGAATTCGGACATATCAAGAGAGATTGTCCTAATGGGAAGAAGAAGAAGGAAGTGGCATACCAGGCCGTGGCGGGAGATGTGCATGATGATCCGAGATTGTTCTGAGGATGGGAACGGTGACAAGGTTAAGAGTCATGTCTTTGTGCTTTTAATATATTAGTGAAGTCTACATATTGTTTTCTCAGTCTAGTCTAAGTCGTCTATGTTTCTCGACGGGAGGATCAAGTTCAAGTATATGGGGGTGGTAAACCAGCGAAGGTGAGTCTCTTCAATAAGGCCATGTCTCTACATGAGGATAGAGTGCATGGTGTAGTGCACGGGGTGGTGTGATGCACAAGGAGCCGGCATGCATCTTGCTAGGGTGGATGGTGAAGTCCACCGGGTGGTGTTTTCCACTGGTTACTAGCAAGACTGGATAGTCCAAGGCATATTTGAGTTGGTCTGTAAATTCGTCAAGTTAAAATTGGGGAGAGCCAATTAGACTTGTCGTGGATTAGTAGACAAGTTTGGATTAGGGAGAGATTGTTAGGTATTTCAAACGTATGTCTCAAGTTAGATGAGTCATTGTGTTAGACGGTTAGATAGCACAAGGTTGGCAAGTACTAGCTCGTATTTGTGTTGGAGTCTATGTAGTCATGTGATATAAATAAAGCAGAAAAGCCCCAGGGAAGCTATGGCAGGCAGAGGGGGGGAAAGAATACGATCTCGTGTATGTGAGTTTCCTGTGCAGCCGTCCGACGTATCCAATCGCTGGTTTAGCTAGCTACCTCTCCAACGTGAACTCCAAAGATCGATCCAGTAGCTTGGTTTGGCCAAAGCACTGTACGTGCACGTACCCGCCGGAGGCTCAGTGGCAGGCTGCGTCGTGAAGGTCGAGGCTGCGCCAACAAAGACAACGAATTTGAAGTGCCGACTGTCGAGGCCCGTCGCCTGCTGATAAATCTCGAGGAGGAGGCGGAGTGTGGAGGCTTCTAGACCAGTCAATCGGTGACGCCCGCCTCTGTGGTGCAGTCACCGCATGCAGTGTCGCCATCCTTCTCCTACTTGAACATGTTCGGCAACTTTCCGCTCAGCGCCGCCGTTCTCGATTCGCCATGGCTAGGCCATCAAGATGTTCACCACACGGTCGCCTCACCCACCTGACCTTGTCATCTGCCGCCGGCTGGACCTGACACATGTGTGCGTTGCGTACTGCGTAGATTGATCCCATCCCTTAGCGCCACGAGCACTGAACAAACTCACGCTGCCACAACTCCCCACCAGAAGTGATTACCTAAGTGGCTAGCTCCGGAAGCAATGAATAAGAGTACGCGATGCCATGCATGTACTGATGTTTGGGTATTGTATTGTCAAATCTTGGCGTGTGTGTATATATCCTTCTATGCAGGTTGATTCCTCGAATTAACTATTTAGTGTTTTCTTAAAATTCAAGTATCAACTTTGCTTTGTTTTAAATGGTATAAACTCATTGCATATTTGCTACTTATCTGATTTGCTCTAGCAGGTTGCAGAATCATGTAACTGAATCTCTTCGAGATAGGCGAGGATGCCATTCACTGGAGGTAACTCATACTCCTCCATTCTGTTAGTAGGATGGCATAAATTTTGCACAGATTGTAGTATCATGCATCGTTAAAAAGAACACCTGAAGAAATTACCTTACAGAAATGCGCCACTCTTTTTGGATGGTATGACGCCCATAATCTTCTTTCTTGTTCAACATATCTACTATTGGTAAATACTGGTCTGTGCTGAATGTATTTATGCATAACCAAAACATCTTGTTGTTCGCAGGTTACCTTTCCCTAGATTTGCAGTTGTCTTGCAATCGTTCTCATATGTTAATGCCATGAGTTACTTCATCATATATATGCGGAACCGAGAATGTTGACAAGAGGTCTGAACAGTTGAAGGAAGACGGAAAAAAACAGTTGATGGAATGTCAACAGAATTGTTTGGTCCATTCTCATTAGTCTTGCATGGACCTAAAAGTTGTAACCGATATATTAAGTCTTTTTCCGTATGATTTTGTATATGTTATCTACGATGACAACTTTTGTGATTGTGTTCTGAAATGTTAATTTCCCTATCTATAGAAGTAAGAACATGTTCTCCTATAAGTGACGTTATAGATTGTTATTCTTTGGTTGCTATTGAAATGCTTCACTTCTACACCTTTGGCTTTGTGCAATTGATTAGATTTATTTTACCAATCCCTCTTCATTCTCATAGTTGTTTGACTTAACATACATGTTGTTGTTTTGGAACAGGTTTTCCCGACTTACAAAACCATGACTATTATTGTATTAATTGGAATAGAATAGAAAGGATGCATAGAATGCTTATGGAATGCCATGTTCAATTATTGAATCAAAGTTCATCACCATGATAAGTTTAAAAGTCTTCTCCCTTGACTGGTCTTGCCATACCAAGTCAAACTGTATCACCACTTTATTTTATTCTGAAACTTATTTTCTCGCTAACTTTTTGTAATATTGCTTTCACATAATATAGTACGGGTTGAATCATTTTGCATAAATTATGGTAACACCTGATATGTTTCTGTTCTCACCATCATGCAACTCTTCTTACACGGTTTTGTTTCACTTTTCAAGTGCCAGCACAGTGGCCCCTGTTAATGCGGGTGGCTGTTTAATGTTTGTTATCCTCACCGGATGAAGATAAGAAGTGAGCTATGATGCGAGCAGCTGAGCAGAATCATTATCACCTGCCAAGCAGATCTCCAATGCTTATTTGAATTGTAGTATATTTATTTGGTCTTTGCGAGTGAGATTATTTTATGTACAGATGGATGGCGGGGTCATCGCTGTATTTAGTCAATGGAAACTGAAACACTAGCTAATGTTCATATTTTTATTTAAAAAAATCTTTTGTATTTTTCTACACAATCGTGCATCATTCAATCTAATAAAATGGTATATTCAAATTATTTATATCTATTATTCCTTACTACAATTACAGCAACAACGTGCGGGGTATCATTTAGTTTTTACAATGACTATGGTGACTGCATGACTCCTGCAACTAACCTTAACGAACTTCCTGTCTAATACATCGCCAACAGACGACACTCATAATGATAAACTTCTCTCTAGAGTGCAGGTGACTCCTTGCACCTTGCACGGGTTCGTCCGAGATGCTATGGCAGGCACCCCAGCTGGAGTTGTACCAAAAATACGAGGAAGTAGGGGGGGATGACTGACTATTCGAACACGGGCGGTGGCAGCCAGAAATCGATCTAGAAGAACATCAAGGATCGTCATTCTCGGTTCTGATGGGACCATTTCCCTGCTGAACCTATGGTACCGAGTCATATGTATGAGACCCTATTGCTCGATATGAGGTTTCTTCATGACAATATTTTCAATACAGAACAGTCTACCAAAGTCATGTTTCTCACTCAACCTGAATATCGCACAGTTTACACGGTGAACATGCCTTCGATCAGGTGTTGGCTTCGCCAAAGATTTCCGTGCAGACAAATTTTATATTGATTTTGGGGAGATCTTCCTCCTCAGTCAACCGAGAAGCAACTTAGTATGGCTATGGGCGCTACATGTTGATCGTGGTGGGGGGCCTTTACCAATTACCACATGGACGAGAATAGCCTTCACGGTCGGGGAGGTGTAGAAAAAAATGAAGAACTACCTTGCCAACTTCCTGGTTCAAAATAAGCTGGTGGGCCATCATCTCATGCCCTACCTTATGACATAACTCAATTTCTAGCAACCACCAATGAAAATATGCTTCCATATATTTTGGTTATCCTTGCAGCATACAAAGGTTGACGATATTGGTATGTTTTATACTGTTTGCACAGTGACCACTGGATCTTCATCATTCTACTCCCAAAGTCTTCTAGTTCTTATATCTTGGGTTCGAATCAAATAGTGAAGAGGGACTACACCAAACTGAAGGGGTTCTAGTTCACACTCTCTTCCACTTTCATGGGAGGGAAGAATCATCAGAGATTGCATCAAGAAGAACGGTGTCGGCTTGATATAGTTCGACAACAACACAAATTTCTGTTACATTCAACAACCGCACAATAACAGTTTCACAGTCATCTACTACATCATGAACCACATGGACGAATACACATGACATTACAAAAACCTTCAAAAATAATGAGGACGTCACCAATTGGGGTGAAACCTTGGAGCTACTTGCACCTAATTATCACAGAGTCAACTTTGGATCAATCCAACACATCCTTGCCCAGATCATCATGAAGTATGGCGTCAGTAAAAATGGGATCTTCCACATCCACACAAAAATTAATGAGTGATGGTCCCGGCAAAAGGGACATAGGGACGACATGCCCGAGTGATCCCCGCCTACATGCGAATAGCTAGACCTTCTTCGTCTGACAATGGAATCGTGGTGTTGTGTAAAACAATAGTGGTTGTTTTTCAAACGTTGTTCCAAACTTGACTATCTAGAGTTACCTACCTTTTTTGTAGTTTCTACTTAAGTTTTTATGATGCATGCTTCAACTGACATACTATGTTTAACCTTAGTACTTATTCAAGGTTTTGAAACATAAAAATTCTTGTGTGGCAGCAAAATGAGCCATTCCGCTCATAAATGCTGCCATGTTAGCAAAATTAAACTAAAGATGCTTTCATGAAAACAAATATGAGGCCCAAGGCTTAAGTACTCTTGTTCGGCAGTAAATGAGCCATTTGTGACAAAATGTTGCCATGGCAGCCAAACTGAACAGAAAATGCTGCCATGGCAGCATTTCTAAGCCAAAGTGTTAGTGTTCATTTTTGCTTCCACATGGAAGCAAAAAAATGAACACATCATGTTGCCATGGTAGCATTTGCGAGTCCAAGTGTTCAAAAATGAACAAAAAATACTACCAAGCCTCAAATTTCTACCGGTGCTTGGTTTGGTATGCTACTTCAGGAATGCCTAGCAGTGGCGGGTGCAAAAAGGCCAGAATGGCGGGCTAGGCTCTGAGGGGCGCCCGTCACTGACCTCTTGCCACTGCTAAAACCGCATCAGTGGCGGGCGCACGCCCGCCACCGCTAGTGACTCTCCATTGGTGGGCATCCTAATTATACCTGCCACTAGTCATAGTTGTAGCAGTCTGGCCAGCAGCCTAAAGTGCCCGCCAATACAAACCTTTGATATTTTCCTAATGTGGTTGGCGCAAGTTGCCGAAATATGCGTGTGGCGGGTAGTACAGTGAGCCCGTCACGGGTACCTTATATAACAGTGGAGGGTGTCTGGCACCACCCACCACTACTGTTTGTGACTATGCGGGGTATTTATAAGAGTTTACCTATGGCGGGTCGTTATTTCTGCCTGCCACTGCTCTACATATTTGAGTGGTGGTAATGAGTTCTTACCAGCCACTGCTACTTTTCTAAATTAGCAATGCGGGTTCCTGTCCGTTCCCGTCATTAATTTGGTGTCAGCTATAAGTCTTTTCCTAGTAGTGGTATGGGCAAATGTTGCTATGTTTTGCCATGTGCTATGTTTGTATCTAAGGTTATATAGACGGTTTTTTTATGTATGTTGTTATATGTTTGGTATGATCTTTGCTCATACTTTTTCTGTTACGACACACCATAGTCCATAGGTTCATCGACACATCATATTTTTTTCTGTTACGACACATCATAGGTTCATATCTTTTTTCTGCCTACTAGCCGCCTCCCCATGACCGAGTCATCCCCATGAAACTAGACAATGTTTCTTACAAAATCGGAATGTGAATGTATGCATAATAAATGTGTTATGTATGTGTTCCATTTGGATCATTTCATTCATGTAAAATGTTATACACAAAATTATCTATTTAATGCATATTTTTATATCAATATATGAATCATATGTGCAAACGTTGTCACAACAGTCGGACAGCAAAAAAATGTTGTCATGGTAGATTTTTTTTTGCTCTGAAGAAACTACTAGTGGCGTGTCAGAAAGTAAGCATGCAACCAGTGTTCTAACTTACTAGTGGTGTGCGCCTTCATACTCGCCATTAATGTTCTTTACTACCCACCGAGTGCAATCCAAATGCATGCCACTAGTGTTCTTACTACCATCCTATTGCACGCCACTTCTAGGTTTCTTACTAGCGGCATGCTGCCAGCACACCACAAGTAGGTGACTTACTAGCGGCGTGCAACTAGCACGCCGATAGTGTTCTTACTACCCGTGACATGCCACCCTATTGCATGCCAATTGTAGGTGTCTTACTAGGTGCGTGCTACCAACACACCACAAGTAGGTGGCTTACTAGCGGCTTGCAACTGGCACGCCAATAGTAACCACTTTCCAAAGATGAGAAACTAGGGGTGTGTGGGCTACACGCCGCTAGTGTGGGGTTCCTGTACTAGTGTAGACAGTGCATGAAAAAATGAGTATGTATACTGCAGGATTAACAGCTACTTGACATGAAATTTATAAGAGGGAAAAAATTATCCAATAAACACCTTACATGACAGAAGGAGGAACACATATGAATGGTAAATAGAAAACAAAGGACCATGAGAAAATCACCTCTCCCTCTCGAAAGCCTGATTATCTCTCTTTCACACATCCCCAGCCTCTCTTCTTCCTGTCGCTACCGCGAGCTCCTGTCCCTAAGCCCCAACGCCTGAGAGCTTCCTGCCATGCGAATTCCACATGTTGGGATGCTCTCCCATGTTGTCATCGCCAACTCCCTACTTCTTCCCCCTTGCACATCTCTCTCACACACACCATGTGCTCGTGCCCGGGCACTTCGCGACCTCCACCTCTCAACCGCCTCCCCGAATGACTAGCACCGACCTCCCACGTGCCTCCTCTAGTGAGGCTGCCTGCGACCAGTGTCGGCCTCCCACGCGCCCCACCAGGTAGCCTTGCCCCACGTCTAGCATGGGCAAAATGTATGCTTGGTATCTGGAATGTGATGTAGGGTGGAACCCTAGATGGACGATCTTTCATGAAAGGAGCGGATCCTGCGAAGAACACGAGGGGAAACACGAGAGAATCACTCAAACCAACAAGAATGATCACACATATGCTAGATCCTCGAAACACAAAGAGAGATACACGATCCAAAGTCAACAAAGGACGATACAAGAGGTAACCGGTTCTTCTCCGTGAGGAGGTCTTGAATCCATGAGGGGATCTTCCCGTGAGAGGTCTTGAATCCAAGGTGGATCTTCTCCGTAGAGGCCGCGGTCTCTCTCGTGGAGTAGATCCATATGGCTGAGCGAGGATCTATCTCTAATATGAGCTATCACAACGCTAACCCTAACTAGGTGGAGGTGGAGGAGCATATATAGTCTAAGCCACGAAGGGGTAAGTGGGAGAGGGATACAAGGCCAAAGGCCCGCAGCTATGCACAGGCAGGTACCGGACGTCTAGTGGGGGTCGGACGTCCGGTGGCTCGGAATGGTCCAAACGCCCGTCCGGAAGTCTTCGGACATCCGCTAATATCGTGCTGTGAAGGTGGCACTGGTCGTCCGCGCGACGTCCGTCGTCCGCGCGCTGAAGGGTGTCGGACGTCCGGCGGCTAGCGGTCGTCCGGTCGTTGTAGAGCTGGGGCTTGGCCTTCTGGCTTGTGCGGCTTCCAGGCATCGGAAGTCTGGTCCAGACCGGTCGTCCGGTGGCTGTAGTCTCCGGGCAGCTCCTTCTCTTGTTCCTCGCACTTGGTGTCCTCGCCGTCTTGCCCATGGTCTTCCTCTTGGTTCCTGGTCATGCATAGCACATATGTTTGAGGTAGTAGCCATGTCTCACATGAGGACAGTGATGGTTCGGAGAGGAGCGAGTTCACCTTGTATCCAATGGTGTATAGAGGTCTCACCTTATGTATCCTTGGGTCATGGGGAGTGGTCGAAGTGGACATGGGGATTGATCGTAGGATGCTCTGCATCATCTCCCCCCCCCTTGGGAAAGATCCGACCTCGGATCGTGATCCTCATCACCATGGAAATAGTTGCCAGCATGGAAACGGTCGTGGACGGACTTGTAGTTGGAAGTAGTTGAAGACATGGCGCAATCCAAGTACTCCAAGGTGTCTCCGGAGGGATAGACATGCAAAAAGAGCAAACACAAGCGACACTCGAAAATACAATGGTTGGCGCACACAAAGTGTCCATCAAGTAAGTATGAATCCGTTCGGCAAGATTGCTCGTGGCAAAGCGCATGAAGCTTATCAAGATGCACTACAAGAAACATGCTTATCTGTGACAGTTTATGGGTGATGGTCCTGTAATCCATCACAGTCTATGACGGTCCTCACTTTGCCGTCATGGAAACTGTCACCGATCAGTGAGCCGTGGATGGGCCTGCGTTGGGCATCCCAGTAAGGACGGCCCGACCGAAACTGTCACGCAAATCGTCAGGGATTGAACAATTGGGCCTGATCGGGCTTAGTTTTTATTTTATACATATATATATATATATATATATATATGTATATATATATATATAAGTCAGACCGTCATGGATTACCACTTACGCTGACGTGGTGTGCATCGCCTTGTGTCGCCAACATGTTAGTTGGATAATACAAGAGGATTAAAAAAACAGTTCGTGTATATTCCTCGATTAGCCTGAGACCAGAAGAACAAAAAGAAAACCACCGCTCAATCCCCTCGGCCCTCGGTGCCACCAGCGCCGCCGCCGACTGCCCCCTCGGTTGTCGGTGCCGCCAGCGCCGCCGCCGACTGCCCGGGCGAGGGTTCTTAGATCCGGCGAGTTGGGAGTGTGGGCGCCATCTTCCAGATCCTGTCCAAGTCGCCGCCAGCGCTGACGAGCCACTCGCCAACCGCCGCCCACCAATTGTCTCTATGTAGGAGTCAGCCACCGGTCGCCATTTCTGCAACAGTCACTCCTCGTTGCCCTGCCTCAACATCGGCCAAGTTAGGTACGTTTCAGATTAAAATCTGAATTTGATCTGTTTCTGAACGCTTGAGCGTACAGAGAGAAATAAGATGGTTTTCTCCTTGGTATTGTTATTCCATTGTACTAGTTGATTTATTGAGCCGAATGTCTTTTTGGGTACTGCAAATTTGAGTGGTGTCGTTCAAAAAGAAATTCCTCTTGCTGATTCCAGTGGTGTTGATAGACTGTAGAATAGGAAAAGTACTTTGCAGTCACCATGTTCTCAGTTTCTCACAGATCACCAATATTGTGTGTTAGTACAGACTAGCCAATTCGTATTAAAGTTTATCGGTTTGAACTAATCTACATGTAAGATGGAGTGACTGTGTCGTAGCTCATAATAATACTATCAGTCAGTTAGTCGTATCTACATGTAAGATGGAGAGATTGTGAAGTTTCAGAAATACACCTACTGGAGTATGCTTCATATGATAGAGAATGATATGCAAAGCATTTGATGTATGCACAAAGGTGTTGTGAATGTGATCAATGCAACCATTGTGCAAAATGATGTCATAATGTGATGGTGTATCAAAAGCATGAACATGGTAATGGGTGCTCAATATGAGTATGTGATCATGCAATTGATGATGGGCAATATGATCATGATTTATGAAGATGCCATCAAGAAAGATCACAACAAATTTGCTAAGGAAATGCACAAGCTCATATATCATGGATGACATGGGAATACAAGATGCAACAAGGCAATCATAATGTGAGTCAATCCATGCATAAGATGCAAATTTGGCATGTGTATGATATGTCCATCGAGCATGACATGTGTGAGCATAATCAACAAATATGGAGGTGACTTGCCCTTCATGACGAGGTGGATCATGAACGTGATGGTGGTCGCCATGGAGATGTGGACGTGGACAACTTGCGCTTGCATCATTTTTGCGCTCCGAAGACTTGTGACTTGAACGTCGCCGCCTTGAGGATGATGAAGGGGAAGAACGGTTCATCAACAAGGTCCGAATCTCCTCCATCCTTGCATCTTGCTCCTCGTTTTGTGTGGAAAGCTTGTTGTCGATTTAGTCCCTTTTCCTTGCTTCGGAGTGACAAATGTTGATGGAGAGGTTCTCGATGCGCTCCCGCAATCTTGATTGTGCGCCTTGCATTTGTCATTGTAGATCGAAGATTGACGCTTTGGTGATGTAGTTGTTCACGCCGTTGTTGTTGTGGAAGACCGAAGATGTAATGCCTTGCCTATCCATCACAATACTCGAGCAAATATGAGTGGAGAAAGGAGAAGAACTATACCAAATGTACCTTGACCGATGTTGAAGATGGATTAGTGATCACTCAATGATGTAACAAGGAAATAGCACAGTTGGTATCAATTCTTGTCGGTTTCTCACACCTACACAAAATAAGGCTTATGGTGGAGCTCGGTGAGGATAGTGGCACAAAATTTGATGCAAAATATTAGCAAGAGTCGATAATGTTGAAAGAGATTCACAAATTTGCAAGTGAAACAAGTAGACTAATAGCAATGAATGGCACACGGGAACACATACACAGATAGATAAATGGGTCGTGCAACCAAGGATGAGCACAAAACATGGAATCCACGGAAAACGCTCGTGTTGCACAACTCAAGAGAGGCGCTAGCACGATTGCTCAATAGGCGGATATGACACTTGCGCACAACCTATAAGATGCAAAATGTATCAACTTTATATCCCAAGTATGCTATGTATGATGTTCCGGTGGTATGATCCAAGATGATCGGATATGACAATCTTATCTGCAATGTGGTATGATGCTATGGCTATTGCTTACAAGCTTTTTTGCTCTTTCTCTTTTGCTTAAAAGCTTATTCTTTTTTTTGTATGGCCACTTTGTGAAATGCACAAACCAAGATAGCAATTGGGTATATACGAGAACAATCTTGTGACACAAGGGATGATATGATACCAATATGATATGGTATGTATGCAATGGATGGTGTAGATCACTAATGTGCACAAGTAACATTGCCGGCAATACTCAAAGGCTAGTCTCGATAGGCAAGTGACACAAAATGGGCTACGGGTTAACAATGCAATGGCAAGGGAATATACAATGCAGGGATACCACGATATATACCAAGATGATATGGAGGTTACCGTCCTTGGCGATGATGAGTGGCAGTGTTCTTGATGTAGATACCAAGATGATGGAGACTCGTCTCTAAGTAGCCAAAACACCTTAGGAAACGGAAAAACCGCGAACTCAAAATCACAAACGTCAAATGTCAAATGGTGGTAGTGGGAATGCGGTGGTGGTTGCGGAAGCTCAATGGGATTGCGGAAATGCAATGATGGGTTTTGCGAGTAGGCAATGCGGAAGTGGAGGGTTATTGGGTTATGTGAGTCAGAGTTTAAGGTCACCGTCCCTAAGTAGCCGAAACACCTTAGGAGACACAACTCACAACTCAAACAAAATTGGGTTAAGTTGGTGTGGCGGAAGTGTATGGTGGGTAAGCCTATGAGGTAGTGGTGGTGGTGGTTGAGGAAGAAGCAACCGTCCCTAAATAGCCGAAACACCTTAGGAGACTCAAATCACAACTCAAACAACCACTAATGCTATAGGGATCACAATGGGTTAGGTTGCGGAAGTCGGTGGTGGTGTAGCGGATGATATGATGGAAGCCCTAGGCAAAGATGTTAAAGTTTCAAAAAAATTATGGTGTCAAAAGATGTTGGAAATATTTTTTTTGGGAAGGGGGATGTCAAGAGCTTCAAAACGAGCTAAAGAACATCAAAATCGGAGTTCGGATGAATTAATTATGGCCGAAACAAGAATCAGCCGAAGTCTGAAACTACAGGTTACGGACGTCCGGAATGGACGGATGTCCAGTCGGGCTCGGAAATCCGCTAATTTCGTTTTGTTGGCCGGTTCCGGTCGTTCGGTGGATGACGGACGTCCGGTGCTTCGTGGGGGTCCGGACGTCCGTAAAAACGCCGGTCGTCCGATGGGTCAAGGTCAACGCAAAATTTCAGATCCGGGAAACTTGGGGTCAAAATCGATGAGATTTCGCGGATGAAAAGTGGGGAAACTTGGGGAGATGCTAGATCCACTTGAAACCAAGCAGATCCATGGATCAAAATCAACAAAACTTCATCAAACCAACAAATCACAAAAAAATTGGGGCAATTTTTGGTGGGGATTTTCAAAATTAGGGAAGAACACAACAAAATCAAGCTAGAAAATGAAGATGGGAGGCTCCGAAATCGTGATCAACCTGGCTCATGATACCAAGATGATGTAGGGTGGAACCCTAGATGGCCGATTTTTCACGAAAGGAGCGGATCCCGCGAAGAACACGTAGAACACGAGGGGAAACACGAGAGAATCACTCAAACCAACAAGAACGATCACACATGTGCTAGATCCTCGAAACACAAAGAGAGATACACGATCCAAAGTCAACAAAGGACGATAGAAGAGGTAACCGGTTCTTCTCCATGAGAAGGTCTTGAATCCACGAGGGGATCTTCCCATGAGGGGTCTTGAATCCAAGGTGGATCTTCTCCGTAGAGGCCGCGGCCTCTCTCGTGGAGTAGATCCGTATGGATGAGCGAGGCTCTATCTCTAATATGAGCTATCACAACGCTAACCCTAACCAGGTGGAGGTCGAGGAGTATATATAGTCTAAGCCACGAAGGGGTAAGTGGGAGAGGGATACAAGGACAAAGGATTTTAGGGCATCTCCAGCCGTTGGCCCCCCAGGGGGCGTCAAAAAGCGCCGCCTGGGGGTGAGCCGGCGCAAAAAATGGCCCTGGGGCGAGTCGGTCCCCAGCCGTCGGCCCCCAGGGCCACCCCCAGACGCGTATTAAAAAAAAGAAGGACCGTTCGGCGAATTTATGATAAAAACTAGTTAAATTTCGGCCAAACATGGCAAATTTCGGCGAAATTCGCGCATTTTCATTACATTAACCTAATCTAAAAAAAGAAAGGGGCTGAAGTCGTCGCTGCCGTCACCGCCATCGTCGTCATCGGCCTTCTCCTCCTTGACGTAGGCGCCCCTGCTGGACCCTTGCCCGACGTCGCCATGGCAGACTGGCGGTGGCGCGTCGTCGTCGTCGTCACTGTCGCATAAGACGACGACCCCGCCTTCATCGCGGCCGCGTCGGCGCTCCTCGAAGCGGCGTAGGGCGGCGCACTGGCGCTCCTTCTCCTTCTCCCGGCGCGCCTTCTCCATCGCAATGGAGTCCTGGCGCGCCCATTCTAGGGCCGCGTCGTCGTCCTCGAACTCCGCCTTCACCGGCGCCAGCCCCGGCTCCGCCTTCACCGGCGCCAGCCCCGGCTCCGTCTTTGGCTTGACGAAGCGCGGAGGAGCCGACGAGGGGGAGCCACGCCAGCCGCCCTCGTTGATGACGATGCCGGCGCTGCGAGTGCGCCGGCCGAGCGGCGTCTCCGCCGTGGGCTCGGCCTTGACGCCGAGCAGGGCCGGAGTGCCGGAGGAGTGCGACGAGGATCGGGAGGAAGAAGAGGAGGAGGAGGACCCGAACCTCCATGGCACCCACGGCCCGGCGCGTCGGTGCTGCGCCGGGGCGGCCACCCTCGCCGAGGGGTACGCCAACGGCGGGTCGTTGCCGCCCTCGAGGTACGTGAGCACGCCCTCGAGTGTGCGGCCGGGGACGCCCCACCACAGGTGGCGCCCCTCGCTGTTCTGCCGGCCGCCGACCACCGGCGCGCCGTTCGTGGACGCCAAGCACTGCTGCTGGCGGCGCTCAAAATACGCCGCCCATGCCACGTGGTTGTCGGCGGCGTACTGGGGGAGGGAGAGTTGCGCGTCGGTGAGGGAGGTGCGCACGACCTCGACTTCCTCGGCGAAGTACTTCGGCTTCGCCGCGGCGTCGGGCAACGGGGGAATGGGCACTCCCCCGGCGCTGAGTCTCCACCCCGTCGGCCTGGCGCGCATGTCCGGCGGCGCCGGGATGTTCGCCTGGAACAGGAGTCAGGACTCCTGTTCGCGGAGCGAACGGCGGCCGAAGCCGTTGGCCGCCGCCTCGTCTCTGGGGAAGCGTTCTGCCATGGCGACGGCGGGGCTGGGCGGGCTCCGGAGAGGTAGAGGGAGGGGCTGGGCGGCGGTGCTCGGGAAAGGTAGGGAGAGGGAGGGGCTGGACGGCAGCAAGGGGCGGGGCTGGTGTGGGCACAGGCGAGTGGAGGCCATCGGCTTTTATAGCCGCGCTGCGCCCGTGTGTACGCATGCGAGGAAGGGGAGGCGTCGGCGCGCCGTCCTGTGACGCGCCGCCCGTGAGAAATCAATGGCAAGGCTGACCGGCGGCAGCCTTGCAATTGATTCCCCGCGGAAACCGAGGCCGTTGGGGGAAGACGAGGCGCCGAGTCGCTGACGCGGCTGGCCCACGGCTTTTTCACGCCAAAACAGCTCGCCCCGGCGCCCCGGGCGCCCGCCAGCGCGCCGGGTTCGGCCTGGGTCCGCCGGCGCTGTTTTCGGTCCAAGCCGGCGAAAATCGGGCTCCTAGGGGCGCGACTGGGCAGTTTTTTCGGCGCCGGCGCGAAAAAATCGCCTGGGAAGGCCTTCCTGGGGCGCGGCTGGAGATGCCCTTAGCACGCAGCGGCTGTCATTCATATCTCCTGATGCGAAATGTCCATTCTGCTCCCATCAAAACTACCGAATAGCCCACCTTTGCTATCGGTAAAATTTCCAATGGCTCATGTTGATCCATGAAATATCCAACGGTCATGGTTGGTCAGGGTTGAGATCGGACAAGACTGATCAAACCAGAAGGTCCAGTGAATGTGATAGCCTATCTAACTATGGGATCCCGGTCTTAGTCACCTTTCAAGTGTGGTACACAACCAATCGCTTTATCCCAGCGCCTAATTGGGATTATACTTACAGATGGTCCATGTACAGCACATTTTTGGTAACTCTGGGTGGCACCCTTGCAATGTCCAGGCTGGCCACTAAATAGTTCCCTAAAATTAACATTTCATTGCACTCGGGTAACTAAAACATCAGCAGTGAAAATCGCGCGTATCATGGATTATTTGGAATATCTATGGAGTATTTAATGGACAGCTTTTCCATAACTAAAGAAACCACCGGTGCAGATTTGCTTTCCTTGGCAGGCCAACTTTGGTGGTGAGTAAACACTTTCCATAGATTGAAATTTTTCATAACTGGCTAACCTACACCCTGCCGGATGCGCTACAACTTTTCGCGCCCTACCTATACCTAGGCACAACGGATACCTATTTCTAAGGCAGCGTGTTCGTGTGCCAAATTATAACATGTCCCTAGCGGCGTAATACTTGAACTGCTATCGAAGTTGGACAACTTTTCGCGCCATTTTTTTATACATGTGTGAAGTAGCCCGGTGCACGTAATTGTGTGATACAATGATGTTGTTCTATGAGATTACGTAAATTCTTAACAGTTTTCCGGCGGCGAGCCCAAGCATTCTTCATTTGTCGGTGGTCTTTCCATAAGTTCGATGTTGACGGTCATAAAATAAATAAATTTCTTTTCGCGCCAGAACTAACTAGCGGTATAACGGATAGCCGAGGACTGCAGTTAAATGACAACCATCACAATTTTACGCCATCAATGATGAAGAGCGCGGAGATCAACGAATCGAAATATGCTTTTCCGATTAGAGAGATCAGTTGTTATTTTTACGAACGAACGTGGTTCTTGTATCACTCATATCCGCCCAACCGCAAATTGCGCAAGTCATTTCATGGCGACCTTTGGTAGATCGCAGTACCAAACAAACAACAATGTGGCCTGAATTTGGTCTTGAGGACGGGCGGATTGGACATTATTAGACGTGATTTTAATCCCTAATCTTTGAGTAATACAAGAATTATTATTTTGCAAAAAGGAAAAAACTTTTGGACCAAATACACCACCCCGCCCTCCCCCTTTTCAAATTCCAGGCACCTGCCTAGTTTTGGCCCTTTCAACCCTAGCCCCGCCCCTTTCCTACCGGTGCTTCCTACACTGTCCGATCCATCATCTACGGCCAGGACAAGGTAAGGGCCGGCGCAGCAGCACCCTTGTCTTTTTGTCCCGCGGATATATGTAGCGCCGACCCCCCGAAGAATTCCGTCACCCACAGACTGCCTCCAGCCTGCACCTCCCTCCCGTCGCATCCCGTCTCGTCTCGTCGTCGTGCTCCTCCGCCCCCCATCCCTCCTCCTCCGCAGTCGGCCGCCGGCTCGCCTCCCAGTCTACCCGTGCAGCCGGCGCGTTGCACGGACGGGCTAGCCGGGTAAACCCGCGTCAGTTTCCCCAGTGCTAACTCCAGCCGGCAGGCGGCGGCGACAGCAACCGGCCGGCCGCGATTCGACCCCGACCCCAAGGTATGGACCGAAACGAATCCTCACCGTGTCTCCTCGCTAATCGTCTTTGCTTCGACGGGAATCGGGAGTGCGACAGAGATTCGTTGGGGCCGAAGGTGCGACGGGCGGCTCGGGGCCGACGACGTGAGTTGCCGAGGATCGGATCTGGGGCGCGGGTATCAATTCGCCGAGGAACGGCCGGCCGTTTTGACCGTCCGTCGTCTGTCCAAGTTTTTCTAGGATTTTGGTTTCCGCTTCGTTTCTCTTCCGGTGCCCGTCGTGATCTGTCTGGCGGAGGCGGCGTTTGTAGCTAGAGTTTCCGTCGTTGTTTTTCTTTCCGTGAGTTGGATCTATGCAGCGGGAAGTCGATTCAGTTCTTGTCTGGAGACGTTGGCTCCAACCTGATTCATGGCGTCGGTGTCGTCGTCGAGTATAAGCTGGGTGTCAGGCCTAGCAGAGAAACTGTTCCGTGAGTTGGATCTGAACTCGATTCAATTCTTGTCTGCCCTTTTTCTTTTCTTTTTGAGGGGTAATTCTTGTCTGCCTGAAGTTTTTTTTTTTTGAGACAATCTTGTCTGCCTGAAGTGGCTGCATGAAGTCGATTTTTGTTTGCAACTGCTGTCTCGCTCCGGTCCTGACGGCGTCCGGTCCTGAATTCAGGCATACTGCAGAAAATCTAAGTACGAAGAGAATAAAAAAGTAAAGTCGTAGTAGTTTATCGTATTTGGGCCGGATACCACGACTCTCTGGCGCTGTGGGCCTGTGGCGATCCAAGAAAGAAAAGAGATCGATTTCCTTCCTGTGTCCCTCCCTCTCCGCTGGCCGACGCCGCCCGCTGCACCCACCGCCGTCACCCAAGTTGCCGCCGGTGTCCGCACCTCGCCCCGCCCCGCCCCGCCCTAGATTGCGTTCGTGTGTGCTCTCTCGTCGCCGTTGCCCATTGCGCCGCCGCTGTCATTCCCACTCCAAGCGGGCCATTCCCCTGCTCGCCGCGCATGGCTGCCTTCCGAACGCCCCGCCCAGATCCCGGCAGCCTCGGCGCCCGCGCATGCCAAATCACGGGTCACAGCGGCACTAGCACCCCAGCGCGGCGGCCCCCGTCCGCGCTCCGGCAGCCCAGATCCGATCGGCCGCCAAGCCTGCCCGCGCGGGTCACATATGACATATCCTGGTGCTCCGTAAACAGGGGCTGGCGGAATGGATGCGAACCCAACCACCGTCCGTCCAGAGATGAGGCGACCGTCAGGAAGACTCCTCGTCCTCGCCATCCACTGCCTCGCGCTCTCCCACGCCACCGCCGCCGCCGCTGCTCAGCCTCACCCTCGCTCTGCTCCGTGCCCTTGCTGCACAGGTTGGCTCCACAAGCTGAGAACTGAGAGACAATCAGAACAGACGAGCGATGCTGCTTTGGCAGGAAAACCAACACGTATTGTCTAGATTAATCACCCAGGCCTACACTAACATTTACCTAAGTTTGTATTTATTTACCGATTAGATAAATCTTAGTGTATGATGTGTGCTTTGACTTCGTACCATTTGGTTGATCAAATTTTGCCTCTGTTGTGGACTTGTGGATTCATCTTAAGGATGTTCAGAACCTAGAACCTCAAATTTTAGGCGCTAATGACTTGACAGCGAGTGGATTCTTAAACATGTCCATATACAGAGTCCAGGTGTGCATACCTGCATCTCGTTTCCACCGGCGGGTGTGGGCGGTTTCAGATCGGGCGCAGCTTTATTGAATACCAGACATGTGTCCAGATCTTCTCTTTATTGTCTCAAATTCAGTAAATTAGCTAGTGATTGGAAATCGATTAATTTAACTGGTCATCGCAAATCTTAGGTTTGTATTGCACTACATGCTCAATTGGATATGAGCAACTCTTGGTGTATACTCCAAGATGGTTGACATTGGATCTGTTTTGTAATAGCTAAACCTTCGACTGTATCGAAAATAAGCCTTCTGGACTGCTGCCGCTGTTATGGGCAAGCTCTCAAGGTTTTGGTATCATGCTGCTCTCAGTGAGCTGTTTGAGTAGGAAGCATTTTATGCTTTTGAGTTTTTGCTAGCTAAATATGTATGTGAAAAGTAATTTGTACTGTTTGTGAATATTCTTGTTCAAGATTATTTTAAAGCTTTCGCTGCTGCATATGGAATTTCTACTTATGAATTTTTTTATTGCAGTACACGCCTTCTCTTCTGTATCGAAGCAAAAGAGACTTTAGACTAGTCAA
The DNA here is from genome assembly GCF_018294505.1 of Triticum aestivum. NCBI lineage: Eukaryota > Viridiplantae > Streptophyta > Magnoliopsida > Poales > Poaceae > Triticum > Triticum aestivum. The sequence goes on from NC_057812.1 coordinate 687,493,932, forward strand.
AATCTAGGGGAACTATGGTGATCTCAATAAGGGAAGTGGATCCTGTCTTCAAAGGGGCAGGCCAAAAGGAGTATCCTTCAATTGCTAATTTGGTCACTGAATTACATAATAATTTTGACTTATTTTTCCTATATTGGTCTATGTCATATATTTTTATTTCTCATTACTGTTATGCGGTGCTGTTTTAAATTAATGATGTGTATTCAATAGGAAATTTGTAGTACACATAGGTCAGCTACACATTTGATGGCTGGAAGTCTTGAGAAAATATCACATTTAGTTAATACACTAGCGAGCATGATGCTGCAATTGGTATACAATTACATTGCTTTGTATAATATTTGTTAACTTATCCGTGGATAGTCATCCTTAACAACCCTTAGTGGACTGGAGATATGGCGAATCGAAAAGTTGCAGGCTGTTCCTGTTCCCAGGGAATCACATGGGAAATTTTTCACAGGAGATTCTTATATAATATTAAAGGTACTCTACCCTTTCTGTATTGTGTAGATGTGCCTAAGTTCTGTGATTAATTATGTAAGAGAAATTGGTCTAGAGATCTATATGTTTGTCAACAATGTAACTAATTTCATTCCTAAGATTGTATTTGATCTCAACCTCACTGAATATTGAATTATCCTGCCTCCTTTCTTACCATAATGAAGCAATCTTATACTGGATGCAGTTATTATTTTCTAACATGTTTGATTGTTTCACATCTTTTTTATGTGATGTAATAATGATGATGATAATATCGTCAGCGTATTGGAGATATGCCACCTCTTTAGGAATTAATTACTCTGTTTGTAATAGTAGTGAGAATGCAGTTGTTTGTATTGATTTGTCATATTGAGATTATTAATTACTTTATCATTGGAACAGACGTCCGCCCTCAAAAATGGTTCTTTTTGTCAAGAGATCCATTATTGGCTTGGGAAAGATACCAGTCAGGTTTGCTATTACATTTCAATCTCTCATGCTAGTTGCAGATATCCTAGTTAATGAAATGGCAAATTCACTTGTTTTAGTTTAATTAATAAATAGGATGAAGCTGGTATAGCTGCAATCAAGACTGTGGAACTGGATGCTGCTCTTGGTGGACGTGCTGTACAATACCGTGAAGTACAAGGAAATGAGACTGAAAGATTTCTTTCATACTTTAAACCTTGTATCATACCAGTGGAAGGTGGAGCTGCATCTGGTTTTAGGCAGGCTGTAGTCAATGAGCGGGAGTATGTGGCACGATTATTTGTCTGCAAAGGAAAACACACTGTCCAGGTTAAAGAGGTGAAAAAAAATCTGCTTCCCCTGTAAAAATTTCCTGCTTGTATTTTGTCACTGCCATTTTCTGTGATAGCTACCAAACTAACATGCCGTGTTGCTCTTCCCCATAACAGGTTCCTTTTGCACGGGCATCACTGAACCATGATGACATACTTATCTTGGATACTAAGTCAAAGATATTCCAATTCAATGGATTGAATTCGAGTATTCAAGAGAGGGCTAAAGCCCTGGAGGTTGTGCAATACCTCAAAGATGCCAACCATGAAGGAAAATGCGATGTGGCTGTGGTTGGTAAGTTCATGTTTGAACAAAAGGTCTAAATTGGACAAAGTCCTTTTTTCCAGAATTATAATTTACTCTTTCAACAGATGATGGAAAGTTGATGGCAGACGCTGATGCTGGTGAGTTTTGGGGTCTCTTTGCTGGATTTGCTCCTCTGCCAAAAAAGACATTTTCTGAGCTCGATGGAAAAGATAATGATTTCCCTTCAAAGCTGCTCAGGTAATATATTACAGGAAACATATCATAGGGGATTTCAATTCTTTCTACAGTAAATGCACTCCTAAATCTGTGGTTAGGTTGCATATCTGTTTTCCCCTACTAATCAATATCATTTTTCTTTATATTTTCAGTGTAAATGAGGGCCAAACATTTCCCTTGGATTGTGAAGATCTAACAAGAGAGCTGCTAGATTCAACAAAATGCTACTTTCTGGACTGTGGATCTGAACTTTATGTCTGGATGGGTAGAGAAACAGTACTTGAAGATAGGAAACAAGCAGGACTGGCCGCTGAGGTAACATCTTCTTGTTTCTGCTCTCTGGACTGAATAATTTTTATGGTTGGTGATAATTTAGCAGCTTAGATTAATGGAGTGGCATATATGATTGAGAGTTTCTGGTTCAAAGGCAGTTTAATTGGTTTCCACAACTTAACTATCGTTAGGGGGAAAAATCCTACAACAGGTGGATCCCAGAGATATTAAGTTAGACACGGCATGCATCACTATGGTGATGAACCATATAATTGCTTATGGAAACGTGGCCACCTAATGCTTTTGTTAGGCCCAGATTAATAATTTTATTTTTGCAGTGGCAAGTATTAACTTTTCCATGATGGTGCTCGTATTCTCACTTATGTAGGAGTTACTCCGTGAAGGAAATCGGCCAAGATCTCACATCATTCATCTCATGGAAGGATTTGAGACGGTTATATTCCGGTCGAAGTTCAGTAAATGGCCCAAGAAAGTTGAGACAGTTGTGTCAGTTGAAAGCAGAGGAAAAGTTGCAGGTTAGAATCGATATCATGGATTACTTTTTCTTATTAATCATGGATTATATATTTTTTATTTTTCTAACACTATTAAAATTATTGATATATAAATAATTTTTTGTAGCCCTTCTGAAGCGCCAAGGATTTAATGTTAGGGGTGTGGCAGAAGCTGCTCCTTTGAAGGAAGAGTCTCAAGCTCACATTGACTGCACAGGAAACTTACAGGTCAGTCCAATTTCCTTTCTTGCTAAATATTTGCAACAAGACCAATCACATACTTCGCAGTTATAGCTGCTGCATTATTGCTTGTTGAGCGGTGGTGAGAAAACACTTGTTGAACTGTTGTGGGAAAACACTTGTCAGGTTTGGCGTGTAAATGATTGTGAAAAGACGTTCCTTTCGTTCTACGAACAATGCAAGTTCTACAGTGGAGATTGCTATATCTTCCAATATAGCTACCGTGGTGGTGATGGCGAGAATTGTCTTATCGGTACTTGGTTTGGCCAGAAGAGTATTGAGGTAACTATTTAACATGTGCTATCTTTTGAGTGTAAGTTTCTGAGACAAAAGTAACGTATAAGATCATGAAAATGTACTAGATAGATTACTGGTTAATGGGAGTTAGTAAACTGCAAGTTCTCTTGCCTCCCCGGATTTGTTTCTCTCTGAGATTCATGACAGCAATCACTGCCTTCCTTTACAATTTGGATATTTTTTTCTTCATGCTGTACTAACATGTACTATATACAATATTTCAAGATGCCTTTGTGTTGTGGTAAGTGCGAATATATCGAGCATACCTTTTCTCTTATGGAGAAAAACATTGGATTAATTAGAATATGAGTGGGCCACATTTCTAGACATACTTGAAAGCTCTCAAGCTCGAGAATAATTAACTAATCATGTGTTTTTTTTGTGACGACAGGAGGAGAGGAGTGCAGCCACTTCCCTTGCTCATGCGATGGTTGATTCACTAAAATTCCAGGCAGTTCTGGTAAAATAATCAACTTTGTCTGTGGCTGAAAAAATCGTAAAATCATGCTTGATTATTTCAACCTAAAAAAGCTCTGGTTATCACAGGTTCGCCTTTATGAAGGAAAGGAGTCCATGGAGTTCTTTACTATATTTCAGAACTTGGTTATATTCAAGGTCTGCCTTTTACTAACTCTTCTGTTAAGCTTCACTGCCAAATGTATCATTTTACTCTGACAATATATGCACCCTTACATTGTGAAAAAATCTCAATAATGCAGGGTGGTGCTAGTACTGGATACAAAAAATATGTCTCAGAAAATGGCACTGAGGATGATACATATTCGGACAACGGTGTTGCACTTTTCCGGGTTCAAGGTTCAGGACCGGAAAATATGCAAGCGATTCAAGTTGACACGGTACATTCGGTTTCAGTCTATCTTCACTGGACATGGCATTGTGCTCATGATATTAAGTCCATTTTATCTTAGCTCCTATTTATGCCAGATGTTTTAAATTTGATATTGTACTTCTTACCAGGCAGCACCATCGCTGAACTCTTCTTATTGTTACATACTACATGATGGAGACACACTATTTACTTGGGTTGGGAACCTAAGCTCCTCAATGGACCACGGGCTTGCCGAGAGGCAGCTAGATGTGCTCAAGGTATGACTACGATCATGTCGTGCAAATGTGTTTGATCATTCAAATGAGCTGCTATGCTGCCACATCACGCTGACTGACTTAATATGATATTTAATTTATCTGTATGTGTTTCTATTTCCCAATCTTATCTAGTTTTCATTTTTATAAAATGTTATGGACACTTAGTCACTATAAGAACCTGAACCATGTTGTGGAGATGATTTACATTTTATTGCTTTCTGGTTAAAATTGACAATTCTGAACTTGCCACGACACTTCAGCCAAAAATAACCCCTTCCTGAAACTTTAGCCAAATCTGACCCTTTTAGGTCAGTGCTGGCCACCCTGGCATTGAGGCAGCACAACCCTAGCACTACTTAGCACCATCGTCAATGGTGCTGATGAGGTGCCCATCCTCGCTGGTGACTTGGACGGTTGACCCTATGTGTATAAGTTCAGTGCCAGCGAGCATTCCTTATCCTACCCGACCTAAACGCCACGGGCCCTGGCCCTGACCCTGATCCTTGCAACATGTAAATGCTCCGTGCAGCTGTGGGTGGGCCACCCTTCCACTAATGTAGTCCCCGAGGCACAGCCGAGAGAATATCCAGTGGAAACCAAGTTTTGGTGGAAACATGTGAAAATCAATTGGAAAATATCATTCTGATGTTTCAAAAGTTCTGTCAAATATACACTGTAACATGTTTCACAAACATTGTAACATTTCAAAATTAAATTAAATTTCACACGCGAGCTATGGAAAAACACAGCATCAATTTCAGTAATCTCCCGTTTTTATACGTTTCACTTTTTTGGTTGCTGAACTATGTTTTTTCATAGCTCCCAAGTGAAATTAAATTTGAAACTGCTTGTGGAACGCACCTCTCCAACACACTGTGTCCCAGTTCTTTTGGTCGATTCTTCCAGAATCTTGAACCCATATTTTTTGACAATCATAGCTATTTAGATCTTAACTTGCTAGGGTTGTCAAAAAGGTATGAGTTTAAGATTTGGGAGAATCTTAGGGGAGGTCCGATTCTCAAGATTCTGGGAGAATTGGGCAAAAGAACTGCGCCATGTATTCGTTCTGATGTTTCGAAACATTTGACCAACCATGGCACTGACCTACCCAACATCCTCGTCAGAGAACCTGGTGCCCTTTACGGCATGTGAACGCACCGGTGAGTAGTGCTACCGCAGCGGTTGGGTTGCTGGCACTGACCGGAAGGGTCAGATTTACCTAAACTTTCTGGGAGGTTTTTTTTTTGGCTGAAGTTTTGTGGCAAGATTATAATTAGAGCACATCTTCTATACCATAGTTTATTTAGCTGTAACACATCCAATTTCTGTGCACGACTGGCATCAAACATATATCATGTATGTCATAACACTGACCCTTTCCATTCTGCTCATCCACAGCCAAATCTCCAGTCAAGATTGCTCAAGGAAGGATCAGAATCTGATCAATTTTGGAAGTTACTTGGAAGCAAGTGTGAGTACCCAAGGCAGAAGATTGCGAGAGATCAAGAAAGTGACTCTCGTTTGTTCTCTTGTACCTTTTCAAAAGGTAAAAAAAGTTCATAACATTTCTCGTATCCGTTCATTTCTCTTAGACAGTTATCGACGTACTGTACTTACTCGTTTTCTCCTTTTGAATTAATATTTTCTGTGGCATACATTGGGGTAATGAAGGGGTGCTTAAGGTGAGCAATTCTAAAGTTTATACTTATTATTATGAAGATAAGAAAACATGATGAGAAATTAATGGTGGTCTGCTGATGTTGCAGGCTAGAGAGGTATTCAATTTTACACAAGATGATATGATGACAGAGGACATATATATTTTGGACTGTCATTCATGTCTCTTTATATGGGTTGGACAACATGTGGACACAAATATACGAGCACGTGCTTTGAGCATTGGAGAGGTATGTGAGAATATCATGGTTTCTCAGTGTATATAGAAAGTTTGTTTTAGTTTACGCTGGATTCACGAAGCTTCCATTTCCGCCAGAAATTTATTGAACTTGACATTCTAATGGAAAACTTGTCACAAGAAACGCCACTTTATGTTATCACTGAAGGAAGTGAGCCCCAATTTTTCACAAGGTTCTTCTTCACTTGGGACTCTGCAAAATCAGCTGTAAGCATTTTTCCTTGTGGGTTCATATGTTTTTTCTATCGTGTAAACTTCAGAAGCTAACCTCATGTGTTTTGTCTTATAAATGATTCAGATGCATGGTAACTCATTTGAACGGAGGCTGTCTATAGTGAAGAATGGAGTAAAACCAATAAGAGATGTAAGACTTCTGTAGCTTTTGATTTCCTTTTGAATCTCCTAAATTTTCTCTCTGTATATTTCTCCCAAGTTATTGCAGCACTCTTCATTGGAACATTAGTAATAGGAATGTTTGTATATTGGTGGTACTCATTAGTCATGACTAACTGAAATAACCTCGTGATGCCATTGGCTGATTGTCTATGTTTTTGCTAGTAGTATATTTTAAGCCAATACCACATAGATGCCAGGATAAAAATGCTACTACCATCAGACGTAAATTTTGAGCATTTGTTGAACACTGTATCATGTATGAACATATGAGATGCCCAAATGGCATTACCAGGTGGCATATGCATTCCTTCTCATAAAGCTGAACTTTTGGTTATGTAATTGGCAGAAGACTAAAAGAAGACCGGCATCATCATCACACACTGGAAGATGCATTGTACCTGATAAACCTCACAGGAGAACTACGTCTTCCAGTCCTGACCATGTAAGAGTTAGAGGAAGGTCGCCATCATTCACTGCATTGGCTGCCAACTTTGAGAACCCAAATGCCCGAAATCTGTCAACTCCACCTGTTGCTACAAAGCCGTCTCCAAGGACGACTCCAAGGACTTCCCCTGAACCTGTGAAGTCACACCAGAGGTCTGAATCAATCGCTGCAATCTCCGCTTTGTTCGAGCAGCCTAGGCGAAATCTGATACCGAAGTCAAGGAAAGGTATGCTAGCATTCTCGGCAAGGAATACATTTTACTACCTTGCAAACATCTTATCTGCTATGAACTTATCATTGTCCAAAGCAGGTCGTGCTGTAAACAAACACCAACCTGAAGCAAGCAAACCTGAACCAGAGGCAAATGCCAAGGAGACCACCCCTGCTGTGGAGGATGGGCAGACTGTAACTCCAGCGAAACAGGAAGATGCAAAGGAGGGTCAACCGGAAGGCGTGGAAGGGCTTCCTGAGTACCCTTATGATCGCCTGAGGACATCTTCCACCGATCCTGCCACAGCCATTGATCAAGCCAGGCGCGAGGTATCCTACTGTTCTCATGACGCCCATATCATCTACGCCTCCTCCATACCTGACAGTCTAATTAACACGGCTGCATTGGCACCTTGCAGATGTACCTGTCTTCGGCGGAGTTCAGGGAGAAATTCGGGATGACGAAGGAGGCTTTTGCCAAGCTGCCAAAGTGGAAGCAGACTAGGCTCAAGATCACGCTCCAGCTGTTCTAAAACCTTCTTCTGTGTGACAGGCTGTTGTATCTGCGTAGTGAATGAACGGCAGCGAGATGTTTCAAAGGTAAATCTCATTCGCCACAGGCACATCAGGATCTGCAAATGTTATATCTGCTTGCAATCAATCATTTCCCCTTTTGAAACCTGACATTTGCGGTGCTTTTTTAGGTGAACTAGCAGGTGTTCTGCTGATGCATGAATTGGAGATAGAAAGGAATAGTTACAGGCTTGTATCATTTTTTCGAGCTGGAGGGTGTCCTGAGGACAGTAGCGTTACAAATATATATATATATATATATATATATATATATATATATATATATATATATATATATATGATGTAAGTTAGGCAATGAATGAACCGGGCGAAGGAGCCCTTCTGTCAGAAAACTTGGGCGGTGGAAAAATGGTGTACCAAGAGTGTTATGTAAAACGTTGGCTGTTGTCTTATACTTCCAAGTTTGTTGTCTAAAGTGCTCATTCCCTGTGCAATTTTGTGATCGAACTTACAATCCCTATTCTTTCGGAAATGTCTGACCTAAATGTTTTAGACATGGGAAAACAAATGTTTTTCATGACAATTTATATTGGCGCGAGGATGACAAATTTAGTATACAAGCACGGCAATTTTCTGTCAAAAAAATGAGCTGAGGCAGATTTGTCATGCCCGTGAACTAAACTTGTCATCCTCGAAGACCACAAATTGCGATGAAAAACGTTTGATTTGCCATGCCTAAAAATCTGACGTTAGCTAGATATTCGGGTCCTTTTGATTGACCTCTTTCTAGGGGTTGTTAACTTATTGGCAACTCTATTTCTGAGGAGCAGCTGCTCAAATTTACTTCTCAGAAGGTTATCCTCCCTCTCACCTGCTCCCTCTCCTTCCCCTGTCTCCCTTCTCCGAATATTTCCTCCCTGTATCAGCTACTTCATTCAGATTCAGAGATATACTAGTGCTATCAGCGGCAACTTCCTGTGTTCCTTACAGTGACATTGTGTGATTCCTCAACAAAATACGCTCTACATCTCCAACTATGCTAAATGCAAAGTATATATTAAGCATATATTCCGCATGACAGAAATAGTCAATAGGAAATAAACAATTTCTTACAAAATTATTAACAATCTCACTCTCTCAAAAAACAAGAGAAAAATAATTGACAATATCAAGTGATGCTGGTGACACTATAATCTTAGCCCACAATATTCACATTTTCTACCCACTCCTCGAAGCAAATTGGCCTGTCTATACACATAACAATCAGCCGAAGGATCTTCATGCAAACGGAAGAGAAGTTCCTAACACCATGTCTTTTGCCTTAGTTGACTGAAACCAAATAAAGAGGGGTCACGCATTGCTGTCCAAAGGAAAATTCTATGGTGCTGCGCAAATTGCAAGCTATTATCCCATTCTCCCAGTTTATAGAAAGTACGATCCACACGAGCAACACAAGCTTGATGAGGCTGCCGCAGAGGATGCCGAGCCAAAGCCCCTATTGGTTCGGAGCCACAACAATTTCGTTCTTTCAGGCATATTCATGTAGTTTCCCGGCACAATGTTAAGTTCATTCTGACATAGTACGTACCATCCCGTTCAAATGCAGGACGAATGCAAGCAACACGGCCAAGGGGATGCCCGCCAAGTAGAACGCGGCGAGGTTGACACGTGCGCCGATCTTCTGCTCACCACATCCATAGAGCACACCTGTTTGTGATGTTCAGACAAAGATCATGTCACTATGTGTCTATGTTTGATATTGTTGTAAATCTGTGACAATGTGGGGAATTTCATCTATGTACCTGAAAGAGATGTGTGGATTCCATCTATGAAGAAAGATATGGCCAGGACAGGGATCATCCTGGCAATGTATGTGACGACTTCCTCCTCGTTGCTGTACATGTAACCCCAGGATTTGCGTAGCAAAATCATGGTGATGGAGATCACGGAGCCTGCAAGCAGGGCCATGCACACGACCACTCTGGTTGCTAGCCTCGCTGCCTGAGGCCTGCCGGCGCCGAGTTCGTTGGAAACGCGCGTGCTGTATTGCAAATGAAGGAAAAAGCAGAGACAGACACCCATCAGCATATACATATGCAGCACTAAGCATTTTTGTTTGAAAGTTTCACTGCACCTTACGGCTGCGCAGAGACCCAATGGCACCATGAACATGAGAGCGCCGGTATTAAGACTGCACAATTCAGTAATGCAATACTCAGAGAAGTAGGGGAAGGCAAAAAAATTGGTGAATTGTGGATTATAAAAAGGTCTCTTGGTTTGATCACCATATCGATAATACTGAGGTTTCAAGCTTAGGATTAGGCAGCAGGCCAGAGAGCAGCACAAGCAGCTCAAACGACCACCATTCCAAGCTGCACATTAAGAAGAATTAGGTATGCTAGCATCCAACGATTAAGAAGAATTATTGAGGGTTTTGTCTCACCAAACCATCATGGCCGAGGGGACGGCGAGCTCGGCGAACTGGCGAAGCTCCTTGAAGGCCTCCATGGAGAACCCAGTCCACGTCCTCTTGCAGGCGCCGGACAGCCTCGTGTACAGGGACAACATGGCCAGGTTCGTGGAGTAGGAGACGGCGGTGGCCAGCGCCGCGCCTTTGCTGCCCATGCCCGCCTTATACACCAGCGCCCAGCAAACAAGGATGTGGCTGAGCGAGGTGACGGCGGAGCTGACCATGACCGGCACGACGATGCTCTGCGTCTGCAAGAACCGGATGTGGCACACGAGGGGGACGTACGGGACGAGGGCCGGGATGAGCCACCGCGCGTAGGCGCCGGCCTCGGCGGCGATGGCCGGGTCCTGGACGAGGAGCAGGAGGATCCGGGCGGTGCTGGCCCAGACGAGGGCGACGGGGACGCAGGCGAGCGCCAGCACCAGCATCGCCCGCTGCTTGTAGACGCCGAGGAGGCCGTACCGCCGCGCGCCGAACGCCTGCCCGCACAGAGTGTCCAGCGCGCTCGCCATGCCCACCAGCAAGCTGAAGCCGGTCACGTTGGCGAGGGACGTGGCGAGCGAGGCGCCGGCGAGGGGCAGCTCGCCGAGGTGGCCCACGAACATCACCGACACCAGCTGCAGCGCGTACCGGAGGATGCCGCTCGCCACCAGCGGCCCGGCCAGCTGCAGCAGTCGCTTCGCCTCCGCCGCCGCCGCCGCATGCTCGTCCCGCTCCGCGGGTCCGAGCAGCGGCTGCTCGTCCACGCCCGACTTCTGCATGCTTGTCATCTTTACGGTTTACTGCCTTCAGCTGAGAGCTGGGTGCTGGAGTAATAAGATTGTGAGGAACAGAGGAAGCAGGGTACTGCAACAGAATCTGTGGAAGCTGCGTAGCAAATGTTACATTTGTAGTGATTTTCTACAGTCGCTGCCAAGCACTAGACGTTGGTGCGGTGATTGAGACTGCGAGTAAACCAAACAGAAACCTACTGTACAATGTGAAATATAACTTTCCCGCCAAAAACAATGATAACGTGGAATGCAACTTGGTAGCCACTTTGGTTTTGGGCCGCATTAACTAATTAAAGCAACTCATAGATTAACAGGGTGTGGTGGGTGTTCTTACTAGGATGTTTCCAAAAGCAAGCTCATGGTGTCATATAGTAGTATCATTTTTTTTGGCGGGCAAAGTTGTATCTTGTATTTCATATTCAGGATTGCTGACCACATGGTGTATGTGGTGAGCAATCTTAAAACAAATATTGTCGGTTGCTATTTGGGTTATTCGCGCTAACCAGATGGAGCGCACATCAGGTGTGTAGCACCAGGCAATTCCCATTGCAAGCCTCGATAGTCTACCAACCACGACCCATCAAATATCACGCACCATGAAGCCAAGGAGTCTTCTTCTTCAGTGGTAGGCCCTGTGTTGAGTAGGCAAAAAATTTCTGGAACCCTATGCAAGCTCTAAAATAAATAAGACCTACCTCCGAGTGGTAAATCTATAAATATGTGTCAACACACAAAAACAAATATTACCAATGACTCGTTATGCGGGAAGATCTGATTTCTACAACCCTCTGAATTGTCGGTGGTGGATTGTAAGTGTTGAATGGAGAACGGGATGTAATCAGACTAATGAACTTGTGTCATTCATTGATCATCAGATTGACATTTATACAAGGCTCCTTAGCTTCAAACTATAGTGTGTTGGATGCCTTGTGATCTTTGCTTTTGAGCTATAGAAATTGTTTTATCTAGCTCGGTGTTATGTCTGTTATCTTTGGTTTCTTGACTTTATCAATTTAAAGTCGGGCACTGCTATCGCTTAAAAAAGGCACACCACCTTTCCAATTCATCAACTAGAATCAAGTGGCTGCACGGAAAATCCATCATGCGAGGCACGGAGCATTAAATTAGAATAAACCAAACCTAATCGTATCTCCAAGCATTCGTTGTGTCTGGGTACTCTACCCCCAAATGTCTTCGGAGATCTCAATTCCAGTTGCTCAATAATTGATCATATCCATGCTTGCAGTTCGCATGTCTTTATGGTAGTAGTATTTAGTTAATTGCTTCTGGCTAGCTTGGTTATAGCTGTCAATGGCCCCTAGATAATTCTTTCCAACGTGCAGCTCGAGCGTAAGATACCCATTTGACTACTTCTGACACAGGAATTTTGACACGGAATGCATATACAGGTCCCATGTAATCCTACCCAAAAAATGGATTAAGCCACATAAGTTTCTTGCACACACAATTGCAACTTCACTTGATAGGACATTCGCAGGGGCATGTAATTGCGTGGGCACTCACTTGCCAAGCTCTGCCGTCCGCTCGATTTCCCTTGCGAAAGCGTGGTAACTTTGACCTCGGGGAAGGAAGTTGTCTGAAAACATATTCTCGATAACTTGTGTGTAAATAGTGTGGTAATATATGGACCACAAGCATGGTAATTCACGCACAAACACCACAGTAACTTTATTCTAAAGAAAGTTGTTGAAAACGTACCACATAACTCATGTATAAATAACATGATAATATACGCACATCCAAGCTGATAATTTACTTAGCCCATGCCTGGTATTTATTTGTAGAAAAAAAGTTGTCAGAATATATCAAAATCGTATCTAGTTTCGTAGGCCTCACAGAGATGGAGTTTTTATGTGAAAACAATTTTTTGATGGATTGACGGTTTGAGCTATAAAATATTTTAAAGCTTCAAAATATGAAGAATTTAGAATGACATCAACTTTTCCCCCTCTAATGCATGCACACATGTACATGTGAAGAGAAGATTGGAGGAACTATTTTTGTGCTCGGTAATTTATGTGTAAACAGCATAATAATTTATGCACAACCCACATGATAACTTGTGTAGCACGCGCGTGGTAACTTCTTACCTGAAGAAAAAGTCGTGGAAGCATACCAACATGGGATTTCGTTTCGATGATCTCGTCGCGATGAATTTTTTACATGGAAACGGATTTTCAATCAGAGCGATGATTTAAGCTACCAAACATTTTGAATTTTGATTTTTGAAAGAATCTTTGATGACATCAGCTCATCAAATTTGTCTTACATGCATGCACTTACTTTTGGAGGTACAAATACATGCATTGCTTTTCCTTGGACCACGGCAGCCACATTAAGAAAAAGGAAAGGAGGAGCTCACGAATCTGAAAATCGTTCGGATTTGTTGCTTATAAACATAAAGTTTGGTAGTTATCACACTCCTTACACATATTATAGGACTATACTTTTCAGTTTTCACCATCAGTAGAAGTTTTATGACTTAATGCAACACTTCTCTAAATCAGAAGATGTACTATATTTAAACTTTTAAACATTATTATATTGCAATATATTTTTGGGCTTGGCGTGCTTGTCAAAGTTCTAATCAATTCTCTTGGATTATGTTTGATTTTTTATGGAGAGAAAATACAACAGTTATAATAATGATTCTTATGTGATATAAATATAATAAACAAAAATTAAGAAAACTTAATGCCTTCTAAGTGTATGTACTTTCAATAAGAATTTCAATCAAAAAATAATAAATGGTGAAGATATTGCCCGCTAGCAGCCATCAAATCTGAATAATAATGTAGCTTAGCCGCGGTCTGGATTTAAATACATGTGCCATGTGAAGACACTAGCCAGCCACACACTTGCCAGCTGAATAGAAAAGGTACATTTTGTGGGTGAATAAAAATGTTCTACCTATAACTTACGCTAATATCACGTAGCTGTCATACTTGATGTGTTTCATCGCTTGCTCATCGGACAAGACACCATCTTACAACTACAGAAACTCCTACAAAATGAAGTCGTCTCGTCGTGCCGCCAATCAAGATTAGGCACATCACATTCCCAAGTCAACGAGAATCAAGTGGCTGGACATACATAAAATACATCATGTAAGGCACGGAGCATTAAACTATGATAAACCAAACATATAATCATACCTCCCAAGCGCTCGTTCTACCTCAGTATTCTATCCCCAATATCGTTGGAAATCTCAGTTCCTGTTTGCTCAATAATTGATGGTATCCATGCTCTTGCAGTTTAATCACACGGTTGTAGTATTATTTAGGCCAGTACTTCTCGCTAGCTTGGCTAAAGCTGTCTTCAACCCCTAAATAATCCTTCCCACGTGCTCGTCGAGCATAAGAAACTTATTTGACTATTTGGAACATTGAAATTTTGACACAACAGGATATATCCCACGTAATGTCATCATGACCTTTGTTTTTCGGGTTCCACTTCAGTACATCCCTCTTAATTGAATCAATGGTGAAGAAAAACATACCCTTCACATAAGAGGGTATAATCACTGCTGTCAACAAGTCCGTCAACTTTCCACCGTGTCTGATGTGCGTTCTGCTTGGTTGTCTCATAATGCTGCTCGATGTAGAGAACACATAACATGGAGACTAGATGATGCGCTGTGCGTTGCAACGGAATCAGTTGCAATATATTTCGAGAAATTTGATTGTATGAAAAATGAATATTCGAATTGATATTATATGAACTAAAAAAGTACATATTAGATATAGTATTTGATTTTGTATAGCTGAGTATTTGATTTTGTATAGCTCAAAATAATTATTAAATATAAGAATATAATGAAAACTTCTCAAATGCATGTAGTGCACCTTTGATGATGTGACATGTGTGGTGAGGTGGAATTTTTGCTTGGGGTCAATCAATAATATATTTTTCACATGCGGTTGCCCTTTCATGATATGACACGTGTGCATGTTAAGATATTAGAAATACACCTCATATAGAAATAGTGAGGATTAAGTAAATAGTATATAGGATTCACCAGGAAACTACATGCCTACCCATACATGTGCATCTGCATCTCTCGGTCAAGGTTGAGCACAAGGCTAAGTGGCGGTGTGGAAGCTAACACCATCGATGCAACCTCCAAAGAAACCATATCCGACAGTGGTGCAGGTGCCGAGGAGACGGCAACTGCAAGCAACAACAAGCACCAGAGCCCTCTTGCACTCAGGATCATGGTTTTCACTTTCAGTGAGATTTCAGCGAAATTCATTGAATTTCAGTAGACACTGAAATATTATGTTTCAGCCAAAATATTTCAGCAATTTCAGTACAACACAAGAATTCAAATATTTTTCAATATTTTTTTTCAAATTTTCAAATTTTCAATTGAATTCAAGTGAATATTTCGGTCATTCGGCTGAAATGCAAACTGAAATAACTGAAATTTAGTGAATTTCAGTGATTTTGATTGGTGAAATTTTGCTGAAACTGAAATTGAAAACCATGCGCGGGATACCTCAAGCTAGGGATGACATGTTTCTTAGCTATAAAACCTAAAAATAATAAAAAATATTTTTATGGCAAACAAACGAAAAACAATTTTGCTATGTCTCAGTCGACCTAGACTTCGTTATGTCTCAGTCAATAGTATCTTTCTTTGATTTTGCATGGAGATTCGTGCAAAAATGCTTTTCATTTTTTCTTTTTTCTTTTTACATACTATACCACTTTACTTAGACTTGGTGACCTAGCCACACCCAACGTATAAATGTTTTGAGCGCTTCGTAGAAGTTGTGGAAAAAAATCAATTCGCCAAGAAAAGATATTTTGAAATCATTTTGGAGTGCTGTCACACCCCATCCCGTGCACCGATCTTCATGATGATCCTGTCACGATCTTTGCTAGAATTATTTGCAGTCACATGCATGCCTGGTCGTACCATACTAAGAAGAGTCTTTGCCGTGGAAAGTTGGAAACCGTATTACCACATTAATTTGACAGAGAGTAACATCAGAAACATTACAGGTTCATCCACATCTTCTCTAAACTAAGTACTATTGTTTTAATCGAACGAATTAGTTAGTTATCACTTGAACTCGTCATTGTTGACCTCCTGCAGTTTCTTGTTCTTCCCCTGCTTCTTTGCCTCGTCCTCCTCTGTAACGACGCTGCCCTCCACCGTCTCCCCTCCTTGATAATCGGCGGCTGCGACGACGGGCGCCACCTTGAACTTGGCATAGATGTCACCCTTGTAGAAGTTTCTGGTCCTCCACACGAGCACGAGCGAGACGAGCGCGCCGGCGAGCGTGACCCCCGTGATGATGAGGAACGCGTGCTTGAAGCACATCACCCCCTTGCAGATCTTGTCGCCGACGGCGGCGGCGTGCCCGCCGTGCTGCCTGGCGGCCTCGGCGTCGTACATGCGGCCGGCGATGCGCACGTTGAGCACGTAGGCGCCGATGGGACTGGCCGCGGAGCCGAAGTTGAAGAGCGTGGAGTAGTACTTGAGGCCGAAGACCTCGGAGATGATGGAGAAGAGCAGCGGCCACTGCGCGCCGAAGCAGAAACCAAGTATCACCGACGCGGCGTAGAGGGACTGCGGCACGCCGAAGGCGATCAGGAGGTGGCCGACGCAGGAGAAGAGGAGCACGGCCGTGAGTGCCAGCGGCCGCGGGAACCTGTACCGGGCAACGAAGAACTCAGACATGTAGCCGGCGCCAACTCGGCCGGCGTAGTTCCAGATGCTGATGAGGGAGACGAAGGTGTTGATGCTCTTGTGCGGGTAGCCCAGCGACTGGCCGATCTGCGCCATGTTGTCGATGGCCGTGAGCGTGCCGCCGATGCCGAACACCGACACGACGAAGAGCACCAGCATCTCCACGCTCACCAGCGCCTGCATGATGGTGTAGTCCTCCCCCAGCGCCGGCGGCTTGAACATGTTGGTGAAGCAGCCCTTCATACCACACGACGGCTCGTCGTCCTCTTTCTTCGTGCTTGCTGCAGCTGGTTCCTCGACGGCGATGGCCGGCGGCTGCTGGAGAGACTCCTCGAGCTGGGAGACGGCGGCGTACTCCTCCTTGATGACGACGCCGAGGGGGAGGAAGAGGATGAGGAGGAGCACGGTGGCGCCGACGGCGTAGGCGGCGTGGGAGAAGCTGGGCACCTGCTTCTGCACCACGATCATGACGAGGAGGTAGGTGGCGAGCGCGATGGAGATGTAGAGGAAGCAGAAGAAGGGCTTGCTGTTGGGCTCATCGCCCTCGGCGCGTCGCCGGTAGGGCAGGACGCGAATGGTGTGGACGAAGAAGATGTAGACGGCGGCGGGGAGCCATGCGATGAGGAGGACGAGGGACTTGGCGTCGTCGCCGTAGATGGCGAGGTAGAGCTGCGTGTAGATGGCGCCGCTGAGGCCGACGAAGCCCTTGAGCAGGCCGATGACGATGCCGCGGCTCTCGGGGAAGTTCTTGACGCAGGCGACGAGCGCGCCGGTGTTGGAGAAGGTGAGCGCGTTGGCGCCGACGCACATGTAGATGCACATGAGCCAGACGGGCGGCGCCGCCGTGCGCTCAGTCAGCGCTAGGTACACCATGAGGTACCCCGCCAAATTCATGCCGGCGCCGATGAGGAGCACGGCCCAGGTGGGCGCCACCTGCTGCACCAGGCCGGAGACGACGCCGACGTTGGTGCCCAGGTCCTTGAAGAAGCCGAGCGTGTTGAGCGTCTGCTGGTTGTACCCCAGCACAGACCGGAGCTCCTTGGAGTAGAGCGCGAAGATGTAGGTCGACCCGGACGCCGCCATCACCACCATGGACGCGAACACCACGTACCACCGGCTGCGCAGCACCCGCCCCACGAACGCCGGGGTGCACATCACTGCCGCAGCCCCCTCGCCGCCGGCCATTTCTGAGAATTGGTGATAGAAAGATAGGTACAACACCAAGTGTGAGCTCTGCTACTTATAGCGACGTGACGACTAGTGTGTACCAGTTGACTAGTATTCTTGCCATGGCATGATGGTAAGCAGTTCATGGACCGAGAGAGACAGCTATGACCAATGGGGCAACCAAAAGATTTGGAGAAATGACAAGTACACCGCAAGGTGTAGCTGGTATAGTGGACTTTCGGTCAAGTTGCCGAGATTTGATTGGATGCTACTGCATCTGGTGTTCACCGGCAAGCTCAAGAGAGGGTATTTTACCATGTCCATATGGGCAGCATTGTGTGAGGATTAGTGGCGGCTAAGGTGTGTGGATGTGGACTAAATCCAGCACCGCCGGCACAGCATGGAGTTGACCAAAGACTATTTGGCCTATACCCCGTTGCTTTCAGTTGGCCAACTTTTTCTTCCGTCCCTCCCTGCGTTTTGGAATTAACCATGTGAAACGGCCTGCCTAAGACAAATTCAAGGTGACCAACATAAAATAAATGCTACTTTAGTTATGGTTGAAATTTGACATTGACTACTAAAGTGTCAGTGCGATTAACTGTAGCAGATCCAAAATAGGCTAGTAATACATGTTCACAAACTTGAAGAAAACATCACCCTCGTTTTTGGTATATATACCTCTAAAAGTATGTTAGATTTCACTGAAAATTTATTCATCTTATTTCATTTGCATGAGGTGGATGGGGGACTAAGGGGTTTTCTGCAAAGTGTGAATCTAAGTGGTGGGGTCTTTGTGCAAAAGTAGCAGAGCTTACCTTGCGTTCGCTTGATGCAGATCGAATGAAAAATAAATAATGGATGACAAACAAACCACCATCATCAAGAACGAGGTCTCTTATAGGAGTAGAGATTGGAGTATCTAAAATAAGATATTATTAGCTGACAAATAACAACCTTGTGTGTTGGTGGTATGATCATTTCCTGTTAAAGAAATAACTTCCCCAGCTTGTCATCGTCAAAAATCCGATATGATAAATCACCAAGGACTAACATGAGCCATTGAAGATGCTATTAACCAACACTTGCTATATAACACGACATAAAATGCAGTTTTTTTTTGCGGGAACGAACTTATATATGAGGTTGGATAATCAATTTTTCTATGATATTACTTTGTACCAATATATTCTGTCGTCTGAAAATGTATGTGCTCTAAATAATTAAAGGAGTATCTTACGCTCGAGGTGCACGTGGGAAGGATTATTAAGGGGGCATAGACAGCTCTAGCACGGCTAGCTAGAAGAAATGAACTAAATAATATAAGAGTGTGAACTGCAAGCATGGATAGTCAGTTATTGAGCAAACTGGAGTTGAGATGTCCAACGATATTGTGGAATATAGTATTGGGACAGATGGAATGCTTGGAGATACGGCTAGGGTTGGTTTAACATAGTTTAATGCTCGTGCCCCGCATGATGAGGTGATTCCATGGATTTTTCGTCCTGCCACTTGATTCTAGTTGACTTGCTGGGAAGGTGGTGTGCCTGATCTTGATTGCTTATAGCACATGATGTGTATATCACGCAGCTGCTGTCCAATGGACACAAATATGATGGGCTGTAGAGTAGGACAGCTAGCTAGATATGCTACATAGATAAATCAGTTAGATATACAAGTGTGTGCTGTGTAGAACGATTCTACTGTAGCAAAAATGTATTCATTCTATATATGTTGGTGGTATGAGCAATTGTTTGATAGCGTTTTTATCTTCTTTTTCTGCGGTTAGCTAGTTATTTCACATGGCAAAATAATTCAAATTCATACGGCGTCTAAGCGTACATTATGATATGATCCAGATTAGATGGCTGCTAGCAGGTATTTTCTTAGCTCTAGCTAGTTTAAGATCCTATATGATCACACCCTGAAGAAAAGATGATCCATGATCAATGTGAGCTGTAAGATCCAACAATTCATCGCGAGCTTAGCCGTAATTAGCTTAGACCGTGTCATGCTGGACAGCTAAAAGATAGGTTTATACTCTCTTTTCTGCGAAAACATATATTTACACTAACAAGAACAGTGGCGCTATATAGTAGTATATATATTATATTTAGGATTATTTAGCCCAATTCTATTTATTCATAAAATAAAACGTATTAATTCTATTTGGCCAGGCAACTGTGGGGTTTGCATTTTTTTCTCTCTTGGTGCGCCTGGTAGTTACTTGGCATGTCCAAACCATTTAAATTCAAGTGAGGGCTAACATACATTATGATTCAGATTAGAGGGCTGCTAAGACTAGCCAGAATGGAGAGTAACATACACTAGTAATATACACATATCCCTAAACTATGTTACTACCTTTATAGTGGGTAGTGAAGTGTGGTGTCATGCAAAGCTTCATTTATTAGGTTATAGACTCATATTGCATTAGGACATGTGATATTACAGTAACTAACCAAGTTACTCAAACTACCTCTCTCCTCATTAACTCATTGCCACATAAGCAAATTTGCTAAGTTGGACTCGATGTTATTGCTGAAGTTACTCCAACTGTGGCTAGTCTAACAGGTTTATTCTTTAGCTCTGGCTAGTTAAGGTCCTCGACGAACACCCTAAATAAATGATCCACGATAATCACTGTGAGCTGTGAGATCCAGCATTTGATCGTGGCCTTCTTCCAAAAAAATCAGGAATGTCCTGAAACCAGTGATCATGCCAATGTTTCATGAATTTTATATTGGGACTTTTGACATGTCTTCAATACATTTTGGTGTTATTATCCTGATCCCCAAAGTTGTTGGGGCTACGGACATTAGACACTTCAAACCTATCAGGGTGATCAATGTTACTTCAACGCATCTTCTTCAAAGTCCGCGCGACACGACTAGCCCATGTAGCTGAGGGGCTGGATCACCCCCTTCAAACGACATTTCTGAAGGGACGACAGATCCATGACAGTATCCTGGCCCTTCACGAGATTATTGATGAGGTTAGGACACGTGGACATAAGGGTGTTTTCCTCAAGTTGGACTTTCAGAAGGCCTATGATTGTCTGGACTGGTCCTTCTTTCTGTTAGTCCTTCAGCGTCGGGGCTTTGAAGAAAGACAGTGTTCTTGGATCATGTCGTTGGTTCGGTCTGGTAAAATAGTGATTAATATTAATGGAGAGGTGGGTCCATTCTTTATGTCCTCTACGGGAGTTAAGCAAGGGGATCTAATTTCCCCACTTCTCTTTAACCTCGTTTGATGCTTTAGCAGGCATCCTGGATAAAGCTAGGATGGCAGGTCATCTCTCGGGGGTAGTTGGGCACTTGATCCCTGGTGGAGGGGTCACTCACTTACAATATGTCGATGACACCATGATTATGGTGAAGGGGTCAGACCTAGAGATCATGAATCTTAAGCTCCTGCTCCTCTTCTTTGAGGCTATGTCGGAACTAAAGATTAACTTTGATAAGAGTGAGGTCGTCGTCCTAGGATTTTTAGCGGAGGAACAACAACGGATTGCGGACAACCTAAACTACAGACTGGCCTCATTCCCCATTACATACTTGGGAATGTCGATGGCCGACTCAAAAATCCCAATGAGTGCTTTCAACCCGCTCATGGGACGAGTGGCATCTTCGGCCGAGCCGTGGCGTGGGCGGTTTATCTCCAAGGAGAACAAATCGGTCCTTTCTATCTAGAACGATTCTAGCAAAAATGTATTCCCTTCTATTGAGCTGAGCAATTGTGGATCCGACGTTTTTATCTTCTTGTTGTGCGGTTGGCTACTTATTTCACATGGCAAAATAATTCAAATTCATGCGACGGCTAAGCATGCATTATGATATGATCCCTATTAGAGCATCTCCAACGGGCGCGCTAGATTAGCCGCACGCTGTAAGAAACAAATATATTGCGCGCAGAACCGAATCTGGCACTCTAGCAGCCACACTAAAATCGCGCGCGCGGTAAAGTTGGTTCAGCGCGTTGGGGAAAATGGCATCGTGCGCTGCTTATTTCGGGAGCCAGCTCCCGCGTGCTCGATAGCGAAGATTTACGCGCGAGCAACCAACTGCTGCCCTGACCTCTCCGGCTGGTCCGCGCCGACGTCGGCGAAATTGCACCGATGGAAGGCCGCGCCGACATCCCCCCGACCCCCCCCCCCCCACACACTCGCGACCCCTCCGCCATTGTCGCGAACCCTAGCGCGGGGTTGACCTTCGGCTTCGCCGCCGGCGCCCCTCCTCCTCAAAGCACCGGTCTCGTGCGCAGCCTTTTCATGGCGCCCTGGACGACCTTGTAGGGTAGCGTCTCGCCACCACCCACCTTGAAGCCACGGGGCTCCGGCTCGAGCTGATCGAAGGCGGCGGCGGCGACGGGGACGGCATCCCAAAAGAAGAGGAAAGTGGACGACGCTTCTAGGCACCCAAAGAAGAATCCTGCAGCGCGACCGGCTGCGCCTCCGCCGCCCAAAGCGCCGGAGAGCTCGCAATTTGTTGCGCCGGCAGCCGATGCTCACAAGGTGTTTGAGGAAATGCCCACAAGGTATGATCCCCCCCCCCCTCTTTTGTTGTTGTTGTTTTAGATAAATGTATACATATGGATAGCTTGATTAGTTTCCTTTGTCATACTTTGTAGTTTTAATGATGACACATATATGTCAACTATGGATATTGGTTCCAACAATTCACATTGGTCTCAAACCAACGCTATTTCGCAATGTAAAAGTTTTTTAGTGCGCGCTGCAACCATGCGCCTGTTGGAGATGCTCTTAGATGGCTGCTAGCAGGTATTTTCTTAGCTCTAGCTAGTTTTAGATCATCTATGATCACACCCTGAAGAAAAGATCATCCATGATCAGTGTGAGCTGTGAGATTCAACAATTGATCGCGAGCTTAGCTGTAATTAGCTTAGCCGTGTCATGCTCTATAGCTAAAACATAAGTTTATACTCATTTTCTGCGAAAACATATATTTATACTAACAAGAACAGTCGCGCTATATTGTATATATTATATTTAGGAGTATTTAGTCCAATTCTATTTAGTCATACAATGTATTAATTCTATTTAGCCAGGCAACTGTGGGGTTCGCGGTTTTTCTCTGTCCAAACCATTTAAATTCAAGTGGCGGCTAAGTACATTATGATTCAGATTAGGTGGCTGCTAACAGGTTTATTCTTTAGCTCTGGCTAGTCAAGATCCTGGACGAACACCCTAAAAAAACGATCCACAATAATCACTGTGAGAGACAACATTTGATCGTGAATGCCATCATCGTCATCGTCTATTATTTTCCTTATTGGAATTTTTAATCGAGAAAATTGCAAAGGGGCACGCACGCCTGGCACACATGCATGCGGCCATCCATTTGACTGGTGCACTAGTTTATGGTATTAAAAATCACTCCACCGGGGTCCATACATGCCAGCTTCTGGCAGAGTTGCGTGCGTCACCCACCGGGCTTTTTCATTTTGTTTTAAATTTTGAACCTATTGTATCTTTTGAACCGAAAGTTCAAATTAAGTATCGTTTGCATATTTGTGTTCGTTGCAATGAGTACTTTTGAATAAGGTGGATTTTGAAGCATTTAGACACATTTTCTCCAAAAAAACTTACCGAAGTTTCAAATGTTAAAAAAATAGTCACAATTTTAAGTTTTACAAAGTTTCATTAAGTTTCACCAAGGTTTACAAAGTTTCATTTGCTTAAGTTTTTGAAGCTTGTCAAAACTTTGGGGCTCACATGGTTTAAGTCTCAGTTTTTTCTTTTGCGGGTAGTTTAAGTCTCAGTTATGAGACTTACAGATTTTATTGTTCATTTTTATGAAGTTCCAGCAATAGAAACTTAACGATATTTTAAAAACGTGTCGAAATATATTCTAAATTCGTCTTATTTCAAAGCCATCATCACAAGGAACATCAATATGCAAACAAATAAACCGGAATTTTAATTCAAAAGATATAATGGATTCAAATTTACAAGTCAAAAAGAAAAAAAAACAGAGGAGATGGGATGGGTAGGGCATGCACTCTCTGCCAAAATCTATACCAAAAGCTGCATGGATCCAAGAATTAGGAGCTTTTATAGCTTTTTGGTCAAAGTGAAAAAGCTACAAAAGCAGAAGCAAAAGCCCAAACAAAATAGAGCCTTCTATACCTCTATCTATGCCTATACTAATCACAGACTCCCTAAAAATTACCACATTAATTTGTTGGGGCCGAATTATAACGGTGTAGATCCACTCATATAAGCCTTGCAATCTAAGGAAAAAAAACGTAATGTATCTGGAAAAAAACTGGGTACGTGAATAACCTGTATATCGTACTTCCTACAACTTGAGGCTTGCGATCTAAGAAAACAACAACATATAGTGTAGCTGTTAAAAAACAATCCCAGACTCTTACGTGCATCGTTGCATCTCTCATGTAACACGACGATTGTTCTGGAAGAACAACGACATAATTTAGCTTCTCGGTCGGCCACTTGCCATCCAGCCATGGATTCTCCTCGAAGAAAAAGAGGATCCATCGAGGATAACTCACCGTCCTCTGCTCTGCTGCTTGCCCCGTGTGCGGGTCCTCGGCCGCATCATTATGGCGAGCGAGGTGTTCTTCTCCTTGCCAGGTATCCGTGGTCTCCCTCAATTCAGAAGAGCAGCCCCAGGCAAGCTTGATGGGAAACTGGTCGTCGCTGATGTTGAACTCTCCGTGGGATCACAGTCCAACTACGAGTCCTTCCAACCATCTTATTGTGGACTCATCTCTCTGCAGCGTCAGTCACAGCCAAGTAAACCATCAGATAATTAATTCAATCTTCTCGATCTGACAAAGGCGCCCTATTTTGTGTGATTTATTTGTGTGGACTTCATGCACGATGATGATGATCTTGATCAGCTTTGACTGAAGTTTGGTTGGCGTCTTGAAGCTGAGAAGATCGGGTTGTGCTGATTTTTTAAATTTGTGTTGTTTGTGCAGCCGAGTTCATGGTCACAGAGGTCATCATTGAGCAGGAGTATTGAATGCTTTTCCAATAGTACGAGCGCCCAGACTACATGTTGCTTTAGGTTATGATTTCTTCCTTTTTTCTTCAGTTTGTATAATTAGTTTATTATATGGTTAGTTGATACGTGATGTTTTACTAAACAGATTGAAGTTGCCATCAGGTATCGTACCTGTCAGTTGGTTTGTACAGTGAATATGCTAATTGAGTGATAAAGATGCGTATGCCATTTCACCATTTAAAGATTGCTATACTGAGTGATTAGATGCTGGAAGGTACGTACAGTTCAAGCTTCTCATAATGAAAAAGTCAATACTACATTTTGTTGATACTCTAATTTGTAAATTTCTTTCGAATATCATTACAAAGATTTTCTCATTTTCTTCTAAATTGTACGGGGCGCACATCATGGCTGCCATCATTGAGAATTAGCTCGGACTCCTCCTAATCAGTCTCACATCATTGTCGTGCTAAGAAATACAACAAGGAGGAGAGTCGGTTGGCAACATGTTATTTGAAGTGTAACCAATGACGAACATGTGAGTTGTGGCAAGCTTTGTTATTGCTCATAGTGGATTCATGTTGGAAACTCAGTTAATTAGTAATACCCTACTCCCCACGTACTGATAATCATGTATTTCTTGATGTCTTAGGCTTGGAAACTGGTCATCTCATGACTATTCTACTGTTATGTTTTCTAATGCTTCTTCTGTGTCATTGGAGAGATCTTTCGTTTTATAGGCGTTGCCTCCTTTTTAGGCCGTAGCCAATGGAACATAAATGTTGATGTGCTGTCCATCTAGACATCTCAAACATCATCTTCCAAGGCTGCAACGTCAAGATTATGTATGGTTTAGGCCATTGATTTTGCCATGTATAGTGGTCTGCAGCCAAGAACAGCGATGCCATTCTGAACTGATTGATGTCACATTCCATCCGAGATGCATGAAGCCATGAAATCACATGATACAAATTATCACGGGATGGCGTTCAAGTGGCGTCCATGTTCTTGATTACGCTGATGGTGATTATCCTCATGGCGCTCTTCATACCCCGTGGACTTTGGAAAATGCCCAATGCCTGGAGGTCAAGATCAAGAAGGTTACAAGGATGTTAGCATGTCTTCTTCAATAAAACAGGTAGCAGTGATTTCATGGAGAGCAACGGCTGTGATGAGGTTAGACATGCCGTGTTTGGCAAAAGTTTCCCTATATGGTTTAGAACTTTCTTAGTTTTAATCTTGGTACACTAATTAAGATTAAGGACAATATAGTAAGATACATCCTCGCTTCCATCATTCCAGTAATATTTGTTTGATGTCAACCGAGGAAGAGGCACTAGGGATTAGATGGTTGCTAGCTACCACCTACGATAACATGACACATGGACTTACCTGGAAACAAGGTATGAAAAATTCCATTTTCCCATAATTAATCTACAAATGGATGAGTGGGCCTTCCATTCATGAGCATTTTTCAAGGTTCATGTACGAAGAGAGAAGAAACAATAATAAATATTATAGCCACATGCGTTTTTTTAGAAAAGGAGGATGACCCCCAGCTTCTGCATCTGGATGATGCATACAACCATTTTATTAATTATTCTCACAGGACCTTACTAATTCATACAACAGTAAGACTAAAGCCGTCGTCTAAGCAAAAAACTGTCGCTACACATATCCAGTTGATGAAGGGACGCAGATAGCCTGGACCTAATACCAAACAGACATCGCAGCCAAGCCTAACATCTAAGACCTGAGACCCCAACCTAGCCACTTGCCGGGTCAGGGGCACACACTGGTCCGGCGTGCTCTCAGAGGCCGCCACCGCCAACTGCCACCGCTCCATCTTCAGAACTGTACTGATGCATCCACCTTGCTTGGTCCAGCTATCGTCGACGCCACCACGGCGCCCAACGGCACCTCCTCCCTGCGCAAACAACTGAACACGTCGCGGTCGCCACTGATACACATCAGCGCCATGCTGCCAAGTATCACCAGCCGACACAGCTTGAAGCCCTTGGAGAATATGTCATGCGTAGCACCTGCCGACCAGGCATGACCAAGCATAGCACCTGTCGGTCAGGCATGACTTGACATCTCCACCGAAGCTCCGTGCAAGACGAAGCCGCTCCATCTCTTGCCTCTGACTTCCAGCGCTGCTCCACAAAACGATGCTCCCAAGAGAGAAACGACACCGCAGTGCCGCCATCGTCCGGTCTGGAACACGAGTGGGTCAATGGTAGTCACATGACGATGCATTCATCAAGGTAACGACGTGGAACGCCACCATCGCCCGCCGTCGGCTCGGTTTTCACCGGCTACTACGTCTCCCTGACTCGCAGCTGGTGTTAGATGACGGATCCCGAGATCCGAACAACCAGCCTCAGGCCGACCACATCTAACGGAAGAGGTGACCACCACCGCCGGCTGCACCGGTCAGAACAGATCTGATCGGAGGTGACGCCGACGAAACCACCAGGCCCTCCACGCCGCTGTCGCCGATCTGAAGGCAGCAAGCACGCCACCGCAGCCAAGCCGACCGCCACCGACCGCAGCCGCCGCGGTCCAAAGGGCCATCCGCCGTGCCTGCAGCCCTGGCCTCCGCCGCGCCAAGCCGTCACCGTCCGTGGACGGGCCGGCCTCCCGCCGCCTGCAGCCATCCGCCGCGCCTAGTCGTCGCCGTCCGAGGACAGGCCGGCCTCCCGCCGCCTGCAGCCATCCGCCGCGCCGTAGATCCCAGATCGGTCGTGCCACCACACGCCTTGGGGTCCGCCCCACCCCGGAGACGCGCGAGAGAGGAGATCCCCCGCCACCGCCGTCGGCCCCCAGGCTTAGCCCAGCGGCGTCTTCCGGCGGCGGCGGAGGGAAAGGAGGAGGGAGTTTGCGGCGGCGGCGGCTAGGTTTCTGGCCGCCCGAGTCGCCCTAGGAGGAGGACGACGCGGGGGCAGTTACGCGGCCTCAAAGACTGGTTTTTTACATGCGTAGTTGGTGGAGCATGCTCTCCGGACATACCAGGCTAATTGATTTTCAAAAGTACTTATGGCAAATGACTTGATGGAAGTAAACAACATGGCAGCAAGGTGATTCGATTTTCCATTAGTTTTGCGAAGTTCAGTTATGTATATTTGAAATAAGTAACAAATGACATGTGAAAAAGAAGTGCAAATCTTATGTTTGCTAGCTACACACGCTTTTCATGCTTTGGTGGTTTTTTTCTCTTTTGCTTTGTTGAGTGCTAGCCGTGTGTGCGTTGGGACCAGTTTGATTTCAATCTAAAAGGCAACATGTTCCAGCTTATATCATTATCAATTATGTGCTATCAAAGAAAAATCACCAAGTATATATGTTTTTAGCAGATTGAAGCCCTTCCGTAACCACCTTAGCCTAGACATATATCTTCCTGCAGATATGACGCACCCTACTCCAAGTTTCCTGTAGAGTGCTATTCTTTATTCTTTTTGCACCTTTTTTTGGAAGTTGTCTATATTCTCCATGACCTTATTTTTAATTCGATGGGAGAGAGGAAGAAAGGATGATTTTTTTTTGTGGAAAAGGGATGACTCCCCGGCCTCTGCATCAGAAAGATGCATACGGCTCTCTTATTAGCCAAAAAGTAGTGTCCACATGGTTCCAAAGGTCTTAAAAAATAAAGCACAAACAGCTCACACAGAGCCAAAAAGGGGCTAGAAACACCAACTAGCCTAGAAAAGACGCCACAACCGGCTGGCTAAAAATAGATAGGAGATCAAGCTATCCTATTACATGACCGCATCCAAACCGGTTGAAAATATCCCGAGCTACCATCTCCCATCGGAAAGACCCAGTAACCAAATGCTCCCTGGCCTCCGTCTGGGTGAGTAGCGACCACGAACGGATCAGTGCCGTAGTTCGGAATATGACCTGCAAAAAATGTATACATGATATTCTGTTAAAAACCAAATCATTTCTGCAAGTCCAGATAGTCCACAGTAAAGCACAAACTCCAACCCGAATATGTCTCGCTAAGTTAGGCTCAATCCCATTAAGCCATGTCCCAAATAACGCATAAACAGAATTCGGTGGAGTGATACTAAAAGCAATGTGGATCGTCTGCGAAAGTACCTTGGCTAACGGGCAATCAAAAAAGAGATGGTTGATAGTCTCATCCCGATCACAGAAACTACACCTAGTAGGTCCTGTCCAATTACGCTTCAAGAGATTGTCCTTCGTTAAAATAACTTATTTATGAACAAACCACATAAATACTTTTATTTTCAAAGGAACTTTGACATCCCAAACATGCTTGGACGTAGGAATGGGGTGTGAGTTAATAACATCAATATACATTGATTTAACCGTGAATACTCCATATTTAGTCGGTTTCCAACGTAATTCATCGGGTTGTTGTGTAAGCTGGACTTCCATCAGTCTCCTAACTAGATGGAGCCATTGTTCCCAACGATTGCCCGCTAGCGTACGTCTGAACTGAATATTAAGGGGAATCGATTGAAAGACCGATGCAACGAACACCTCACGTCGTTGCACAATACGGTATAACGACGGATATTGGATGGCCAATGGTGTCTCGCCGAGCCAAGTATCCTCCCAGAAACGTGTACTCGTGCCGTTTCCAATAACAAACTTCGTCCTATTAAACAAAGACTGTTTGACTTTCATCAAGCCTTTCCAGAAAGGCGAATTGGTCGGCCTAACATTGACCTGGGACAAAGTTTTCGTCTGGAGGTACTTGTTGCGAAGGATTTGAGCCCACATAGCGTCATTCTCCAATGAGAGCTTCCACAGCCACTTGCTAAGAAGGCATTTATTCTTAACTTCTAGATTCTCAATACCTAGACCTCCTTGGTCTTTCGGTCTACAGATGATGTCCCATTTAGCAAGCCTATATTTTCTTTTAAGCTCATCACCCTGCCAAAAGAAGCGCGATCTATAGAAGTCCAGTCTCTTCCTAACCCCAACTGGGACCTCAAAGAATGATAGGAGAAACATTGGCATACTCGTGAGCACCGAATTAATCAGGATTAATCGGCCTCCGTATGACATGAGCTTACCCTTCCAAGAGCTCATTTTTTTCTCAAACCGATCCTCGATGCACTTCCACTCTCTGTTAGTCAGCCTACGATGGTGGATTGGAATCCCCAGATAAGAAAAGGGTAACTCCCCCAACTCACATCCAAACAATTGCCGATAAGCCTCCTGTTCATCTTTGGCCCTACCAAAGCAGAACAACTCGCTCTTATGAAAGTTAATCTTTAACCCGGTCAATTGTTCAAATAGGCATAGCACCAGCTTCATATTTCTCGCCTTGGCCAAGTCATGCTCCATAAAGATGATTGTATCATCAGCGTACTGAAGGATTGATACTCCTCCATCAATTAGATGAGGTACCAATCCCCCTACTTGACCATTTTCCTTAGCCCTTCCTATCAAAATTGCTAACATGTCCACCACAATGTTGAACAAGATAGGGGACATCGGATATCCTTGTCTTAGGCCTTTATATGTCTGGAAGTAGTGACCTATGTCATCATTAACTTTAATTTCCACACTACCTTTTTGCGTAAATGATTCAACTTGTCGGCGCCAGGCTTCGTCAAAACCTTTCATACGCAATGACTGTTGGAGGAATGGCCATTTGACCTTATCGTACGCTTTCTCGAAATCCACCTTAAAAATTACTCCATCTAATTTTTTGGAATGGATTTCATGGAGTGTTTCATGCAGGACGACGACCCCTTCAAGGATGTTTCTGTCCGGCATGAAAGCAGTTTGAGACTGCTGCACCACAGAATGCGCAATCTGTGTGAGTCTGTTTGTCCCGACCTTGGTGAAAATTTTGAAACTAACATTAAGGAGACAAATCGGCCGGAATTGCTCAATCCTCACTGCGTCCGTCTTCTTGGGAAGCAGTGTGATAGTCCCAAAATTCAAGTGGAATAATTGAAGCTGGCCACAAAACAGATCATTGAACATAGGTAGTAAATCCCCCTTAATAATGTGCCAGCACTTTTTATAAAACTCTGCCGGGAATCCATCCGGACCGGGAGCCTTATTGTTTTTCATCTGCGCAATGGCATCAAACACCTCCTTCTCCGAAAACGGGGCAAGCAGAATATTATTATCGGCAGCCGAAAGCTGAGGCACATCCTCAGTCCTGGACTCATCGAGGGACACACAATTATCCTTCGGAGGTCCAAACAACTGCTTATAATAGTCGGTAATATATGCTTTTAGGTTGTCCTGACCTAAAATGGTACCCTCGTCTTGCTCAAGCTGAAAGATACACTTCTTTCTTTGCTTGCCATTGGCTATCAAATGGAAGAACTGAGTATTCGCGTCCCCGTGGACTACTTTGCATACTTTAGCACGCAAAGCCCACTTTAATTCTTCTTCGCGGAGCAGTTCTTTCAGCCTCTTCTCCGCCTCATTTTTAGCCTGAAGCTTAGTTGGCGCTAGGATATTGGATTCGGCCTGTATGTCCAGGGCCTGTATAAGAGCAAGGAGTCTATCCTTTTTCATCTTATACACACCACTGAGGTTCTTAGCCCAGCCCCGTAAGAAACTCCTTAAATGCCTAATTTTATTCTGCCAACGCTCTAACGCAGTCTTGCCTCCAAGACCTCTAGCCCACTCCCGGGTGATCAAATCCAAAAACCCCTCACGTTCAAACCATGACATCTCGAAGGAGAAGGTGTTCTTGTTACCCACATGGTTCGGCTCCCCTGAGTCGACGAACAATGGGGTATGATCAGATATGCCCCTTGAAAGAGCTTGCACCGTAACCAGAGGAAACTTTTGTTCCCACTCCACGCTCGCAAGCACTCGATCAAGCTTTTCATAGGTTGGGTGTGGCAAAGCATTAGCCCAGGTGAACTTTCTACCGGAAAGCTCTATCTCTTTCAGATCCAAGCTTTCAATAATAGTATTGAACATGAACGACCATCTGCCGTCAAAATTGTCATTGTTCTTCTCGTCTCTCCTCCTGATGATATTGAAATCACCTCCAACTAAAATTGGAAGTTGTTCTGCCCCACAGATACGAACCAGGTCCGCCAGAAACTCCGCTTTAAGCTCGGGCTGTGCAGCACCATATACCGCCACCAAAGCCCAGTTAAAACCATCTATCCTAGACCTGACTCGAAACTTCACCGCGAAGTCGCCCATCACTACACTTCGGACTTCAAGCGAATCGCATCTCACACCCAGTAAGATACCACCCGACCTTCCACGCGGAGGGAGGCAATGCCAATCAAAGTCAATATCACCCACCAACGAAGAGAGGAACTGGGGTGCAAAGTTATCTCTACCCGTCTCCGATAGAGCAACAAAATCTAACCTCTGCTCTAAAGCTGCCTCAGCAAGGAATCTTCTTTTAGCCAAGTCCTTCAGACCTCTGCTATTCCAAAATATTCCTCTCATAATTTATCATGGAATTTTTTAGTGGTTCGAATCCTAGCACTCCTACGAACGGCGGAATCTGGATAGATCTTCCGATTCCACTTACGCTTAGGTTTACTAGGTTCTGTCGCCCGGTCCTCATAACCGGGTTCACAAATATTACTATCCTCAGTCTGTAAGGGAACATCATCTTCGTCAGAGTCATGATTGTGTGGTGCTAAATCCGCACATAGCTTATCTAGCACTCTGACCCCTAACGCGTCAATCTCATCATGGAAATATGCTTTTGGTGTTATATGTATCAATTCCAAAGATAGCCATGTCTGAAATTACTAATCAGATGAAATATCCATTGCAATGGTACATGTGGCAACCCAAAAAAAAAACTCTAACAACTCATGTGGCATAGATGAAGCAATAACCTCCAATGAGTAATGCTTAAAATAAATAAATAGAAGACAACTCATAGATGAGAATACAAAAACAAGTTGCAATGCATACATATATCGTCCAATCCATTAACTATTGAAGCAAATATTCCATAGAATACCTATCGATATAACTCCATACTTCCAAGACATATTTATATAGTCCTCTCCATTTCATACTAGCCCGTGCGAATGCACGGGTGGACGACTAGTAAGCTCTAATCACAAATCACTTTAAGAATCTTGGCTCAATCATATGGCTACATGCATACGTGCCCCCGCCCCAGGATCTCTGTTTCAGCAAAGCACCCTCCAGGATCAACGGTGCTGAAGTCATTCCATTTTGTTGTCTTGCTAAGCATGGCGTCCGCACACACCACAGAATAAACAACATTGACAATACGTGGGGTTATGTTCACTTCGTTTTGTTCCTTTTCTCTAGCAGACTAAAGTATTACGCATAATGCATCTGTTTTACAATATGTCAATTTGCGGTTAAGAGGATGGTTGTTTTCTCAGGGGACACTCCCGGCCGGTGTCTCCACTTTCCTTGGCCATGGCCAGCAGTTTCCGACGCGATGGACGTTGCTTCCGTCGTATTGGGTGGCAAGAACCAGATGAGCTCCCCGACTTTAAATTTTGCATCACTCTCGAGCATGTATTCTCCATATGTTTTGTGCGTGTTTGGGGACTGTGTACTCAATGTACTGTGGTGTTGGATAAAATTAATTTGGAAAGTCATGCTTATAACAAAGGTTAATTTTGTACAAGCAATAGATAGCTACATTTTGGATTGTTTTTCCGGGCTGTGTCGATGCAGATTATTGTAGATACCCAATGTATTTGGGATGGTGATCAGGAGGCAACCACCGAAGGTTGTTTTACGCTTACATATTCTCTACTCACGGTGCGTCGTCTCCGCCACCGTTTCCAACCACATGTATGTGTGTGCATCGATTGTATGATAGTGATACCGGAAGGTTTTCTTCCCTGTTGATTTTGGATGTGTGATAGTGATACCAGAAGCTAATCTCGCCCCCTCTGATCTTGAGAAGTTAGAAGGTGATGTTCATGTTCTTTTTTCAATGATCAGGCTTAACATCATACACAACATGAATTTTGTGGCACTGCGTGCAATAAATAAGCTTATTCAGCTTATTACTACTACTAAAGCAGAGCATCTCTCTGCTGAGCTGATTCAGGACTGGGGCTTGAGGAGCTGATTTGAGGTGTTGATGCTGGTTCGATTTATAGACTTTTGGTGGTTCTTGGTTACTGTCCGTGTGCCATTTCAATGTCACCATAACCTCAGTTCGACGAAAACCTTTTTTATCACCACGTTTTTAGGAATAACTAGTTATTGAAGATAAGACTAAAAGATGATCCATTAACATGTTTTTCTGTCATCTTATATGCAAGACTTTATAATATAAGACTATTTTATCAACCATTGTACATGCCCTAGAGAGTTCCAAGTGGGTCTATTTACGTTGCTATTGCTCTCTTTCCAACTCAAGGAATCTCTACTGCTCAAGCACCTACAGTTATATAAAGGAGAAGTTATCGGGCACTATTTCTTTCTACATACAGCAAACACAGGTCAAATATTAAACAATATCGATGTTGATTGTCCACCAGGTCAAACACAGCATCATTTCATCCACTATTTCTGTACTGCTCTTGCAGGAATCCACTATGTACATGAGATTGATTATCCAGGTCAAATATTCAAATACGAAAAGAGACTTCTATGAGCAGAAACTGTACCTTCCCATCTCTATAATCAAATCTGAAAACAGAATTGCTGTAGGAAACTTCTCCTGGCCCCATGGCAGTAGCAGCAGCTGCATTTCTTGGATTTGTGCAAGGCCAGCAGACAAATTAAATACACAAGCATCTCTGCAGTGCTACACAAATGACACCATACGAGAAAGTCCTTGCAGATTATATGGTGCCCATTGTCATCAATTCATTGCCACCCTGCTGCCATCTTTAACTAGAGATAACTATGGAAAGACGAGGTTCAAAACGAGGGAAAATGATGGCCTGTTCTAAACCTTTTGGGCAAATGATGGTCTGTTCAAAACGAGGTTCTCTAGACTCGCACTCTTATTTTTCCTCAAGATACCAAATACACTGGACACATTCCGGTCAGAGTCTGTCTTTGCTCCCTCTCAAGAATCAGCGAGTTGCATACAAGGAGAAGACAACGATCCATTGCTGGAAGTGAACATACATTCCAGCAAGGCATAGCCCCCCTCCTACCCCTACCCCCAGCCCGGCTCTCCGGCCAGGCATCCCGTCCTCCTGCCCCTACCCCCGGCCTGGCGATATACTATGCGAGAATATACTTCGTTTGGAGGCCGGCGATTTCATGTCAAAAAGAAAATGAAAATAGGTGTGATCTCAGTTCTGTTAACTCTGCTTCATTTCCCATAATCATATTTTATAATTATCTTTTCCACAATCATATCCTCTCTTTTCCTTCTTTTATATAAGAGGAATTTTTGAAACTCATTTTCCTGGGAGGCATAGCTCCCCCCTATTGCCGTCCCACGCATCCAGGCATACACCCCCCTATTGCCGCTCCCCTACCCCGCCTCGCCTCTCCCCGGCCAGGCATACCTCCCACCCCTACCCCGTCCCGCCTCTCCCCGGCTGGGCATACCTCCCAGCCCCCCAACCCTGCCCTACCTTTCCCCTCGGCCGGGCATACCTCCCACCCCTACCCTACCCACCTCTCCTCGGTGGGGCATAGGTCCCTCCTATCACCTGCACCCTGGGCATAGCTCCCCCCTCTACCTGCGCCTTGCTAACCCCCTAGCCATGTACACACACCCTAACCTAGATCCTTCTATCTATATCTATATCTATATCTATCTATATCTATACCTCTAATAAAAGGGCTATTGCTTCTTACTATCGTAATTTCGTCCGTCTTTGGTTTCGTCCGTCCGTATGTACCTTATATTATCGATCGTCCGCCTGCCCCTGACGTATTCAGCAGCGTTGGACCAAAAGCTGATACTCATGCGCCCGAAGCCACACCTATAGAAAGTCCCAATACAATACATTGTCATGACTTGCCGTGAAGGACACAAAACACACCCAGCCACGCCCACCCCTCCTCCAATAAATATAGTGCAACCAAGCCTCCTATTCTTCTAAGCGCCTATGCTGTCAATCTACGTGGGATTGACCTCCATTGACCTGTGACACATCGTGTTGTGCTGTCGGACGGCGAGGACAAGGCACACCAGTGCGCTCACTCCAACGTACCGTCTCGATTTTGGCCGACCGCCACTGGTAGAAAAAGGGCCTATGGTCCCGGTTCGTAAAGGCCTTTAGTCCCGGTTTCTGAATCGGGACTAAAGTGTCGGTACTAATGCCCTGACCCTTTAGTCCCGGTTCAATCCAGAACCGGAACTAAAGGGCGCGGCCACGTGGAGCTCCACCTTTAGTCCCGGTTGGTAACACCAACCGGGACTAAAGGAAATTTTATGATTTTTTTTTGAATTTTTTTTTGACTTTTTTATTTTCAAACTTCTAAATTATTTTAACCTCTAGTCTGTAATCACCACCCCTCATCACTTCTCAATTTATCCTCTAATCACCCCTCATCATTCCAAATCATCTAACTTCCCGAACGGTCACCCATCCTCCCACTCCCCCAGCCTGAGCACGCTTAACTTCCGGGTTCTATTCTCCCTCGCTCCAAGTCTGCACTTGTTGTTTTCCTGACAATAGTAAGATGTCAATCCTATTAACCTTCAGGAATTTTGCTTGAGCATGAAGTGACATATTTCACTATTTGAGTTTGAAACTATTGTTTTAAAAAACAATAATTATTTAGTAACACTAATATTTCTTGAATAATTAGTTTGACCATAGTTTGACCACAGTTTGACCAGATTTGACCAAAATTGAAATAACTAAAATAATTATTTAGTAACACTAATATTCTAGAATAATTAGTTTGACCATTGTTTGACCACAGTTTGCCCACTGCTTGAATATTTTTCAATTTTTTCCACTCTAGATCTTAAAAGCCCCATAACTTTTTTCTATTATGTTTTTGAGGATTTTGAAAATGTTTATGGATGTAACTTTTTGAGTAGATGATTTTTCATATAAAAAACTTTTTCATCCGAGTTAGTATGCAAAAGTTATGCCCATTTTTACAAATTTCAGAGAAATTTTGCAAATAAAGTCAAAATTCACATTTGCAAATTTTCCCAACAACTAGACCACATATCACATGAGAAACTTATTTTCTTTTATTTTTTTTAACATTTCCATTATTTTCTTTTATTTTTTTAAAACTGAAAAGGCGATCCACGGGGGAGGGGGGGGGTAGAGTTTGAAAATGGGACCTTTAGTACCGGTTCGTGGCACGAACCGGGACTAAAGGTCTCAACCCCATTAGTCCCGATTCGTGCCTCAAACCGGGACTAAAGGTCTAATCTTTAGTCCCGGTTTGAGGCACAAACCGGGACTAAAGGCACAAACCGGGACTAAAGGACTAAAGGGTGTGATGACCTTTAGTCCCGGTTCATGTCTTAAACCGGGACTAAAGGGCCCGAGTGAACCGGGACTAATGTCTTAGCCGCACGAACCGGGACCAATGCTTACATTAGTCCCGGTTCTAGACTGAACCGGGACTAATGGGCTGAGCCGGCCTGAACCATAGCCCTGTTTCTACTAGTGCGCTAGCATCACCGGCTTAATTTTGCATCCTCAGTTCACCAACAATGACTGCCAGAGAAGAATTAACACACGGAAGGTGTTTTATTTTGCTTACCTCCGATGCCAATTCTGAAGGCGGGCGTGTGCAGGCACCGCCGTGGGAGTGGGAGTGTGCAGGCACCAGGCAGGAACACTGTGCAGTAGAAGGATGGACTCGTCGCCCCAGCCAGACCTGGTGGATGTGTCATCGGGAGGCGGGAAGCTGGAGTTGTATAAGGTCCCTACAAGGAAATTCAAAATTACATCGTACTACTTGCGTCCATACAAAAATCTGAGACATATAGATTGGATCATCCAATCATGGTAGGCGTGCGTGCGGTTCCAGGAGGGCACTTGGTAGCAAGACCCTTTCAGGTAGATGGACAGGAAGCCAACGGCATGGTCGCCGTGCCCGACAGCAACCTTGGCGACCTTTGTTGTTGTCTAGCCTACTCACTGAACCAAGGCAATCACCAGAGACAAGGAAAAAATATGAGAGAGAGGATACGAGGTTTTCCGACGCACAAACGCCTCCGACCGTACAAACAACCCTTTGTATTTCCGGCCAGCTCGAACTCTGCCACACACACTATCACTTCGTGAGCGCACATACACTCCCAGAGGCTACATCATCTCTCTCTAGCTCTCTCCATGGGCCACTAACAGCACTTACTAACTACCACGACGCCACACCTCCCTGCACTACCCAGCTAGCATGCACACTAGAATTGCTCACGCCCAGCCTTGTAGCTAGCCCACTAACTAACCAGCCATACATGTAGATGGAATCCCGGCCGCTACTCACGCACCAACGTGACTCGGCCAGGTCGCTGCATGAGGTCGTGATCAAGATTAGTGCTGACAATTTCTCTCCTAATCTTGACCGGCTCGTCATCGTCGAAGTTGTTGCAACTGCTGTCGTTGTGGTCGTCATGGCGTGACCCAGCCAGCGGACCCGACCTGGCGCAACGACACACGCCAAGCTCCTTCTTAGTCGGCGACACACGCCTGGCGTCCCTCTGCGCCCCGTACGTCCCGCGCGCATCCGACGCGCCCGACGAGCCCGACCGCATCAGTGCGTCCCGCACGTTCCGCGCACGCCCGACGAGCCCTACCGCACCAGACGCTCACCGTGCGCCGCCTCCGTGTCCGCCATGGCAGCCGCCAGCGACAAACACCGAAAGGATGTAGCCGAACTCGAGCACGGACTCGAGCACAATGGCGACATACACCTCCTCCCAACGTCAATCGCACGCTCGTACGCGCGCCCGCGGTCCCGACGCGCCCGACATGTCCAGTGCGCACCCATAACACTCACCGGTCGTGCCCGGCTCGTCGCCGCGGCTTATTGCCCTGCACCGCTGCGGCCTCAACCGCAGCGCAACACCTCCATGCCGATGTGTGTCGTTGAAGCCGCCACCACGCAGGTCCTCCACGACCTCCTCACCGTGCCGCCGCAGCCACCGCGGCCTCCTCGCTGCGCCGCGAACCTCCATAGACCGACACACGGCCCGGAGCTTCACCGTGCCGCCGGCGGCGGACGCCGCCACCGCCGGCACGCTTCCGACAAGGGGCGACACCCAAGATGAATCAGCTCTGATACAAAATGTTGTTGTCTAGCCTACTCACTGAACCACGACGATCACCGAAGATAAGGAAGAAACAAGAGAGAGAGAGAGAGGACACGAGGTTTCCCGGCGCACAAACGCCTCCGGCCGCATGAGCAGCCCCTTGTATTTCCGGCGAGCTTGAACTCTGCCACACACACCACCCCACCGTGAGCGCACGTACACTCCCAGAGGCTACATCATCTCTCTCTAGCTCTCTCCATCGGCCACTAACAGCACTTACTAACTACCACGACGCCACACCTCCATGCACTAACCAACTCAGCTAGCATGCACACTAGAATCGCTCACGCCCAGCCTTGTAGCTAGCCCACTAACTAACCAGCCATGCATGTAGATGGAATCCCGGCCGCTACTCACGCCCGAACGTGACTTGGCCAGGTCGCTGCATGAGGCCGTGATCAAGATTAGTGCTGACAACCTTGGCAACCTCCATGGCATAGGGCTGGGCCTCGCCTTCTTGTGCATCACCAAATAGCCGATGACGATGATGATGCCGAACCCCATCAGCGCCGTCGTCCCAGCCTTGTGCGGCAGACGGCCACCTCACGACCTCCGCTGGGTCGCTGCTGTGTCTGATGTCCACTTCGGCGACCTCTGTGGCCGTAGTGCTGGGCCTTGGCTTCTGAATTCTGATAGAGCCTGTACATGAGGCGGCCACCGCGCTGGTGCAGGACCTTCCGTGAGACGCCACCGCGGCTGGCTGGTGCATGGACTCCTACACCCTCGCCGCCTGTAGCTCCTCCGGTCTAATCCTTTGCGTGTCAGTGTTGCAACACCACGCCTCCGTGCCGGCCGCTCTTCGCCATGCGCATGCGCATGCATGTGTCCTCCTTTCGCTTGTCATGTCCGTGCGGTCATGCTGTGTTGGGACTAGGGACATGTGTTGAAAGCTTGCATGCGAGGCAATGAGGCAGCGCCAGGTTCTGCCGCGTGCTCTGTGAGAGATAAACATGCATGTGACTTCTTCATTTTGTGGTGAGTTTTCCATATTTTAATTGGACGCACATGCACCAAAGTAAAACAAACACCCGTCCATTTCTTTTCGAGAGAGTTTGCCTTTCAGTTTCTATTTTCTATATATCATGATTAACATATGTTAGACTTTGTATAGCTTTTGGTATATACCGTGTATTGTATCTGTGTACAACTCTTCTACAAATATAATTGACAAGCCGCCCCAGCAGGCCATGCTGTCTACCCGAAACATATGTGCAAACCCTTTCTTCCCTGTATGTCACATGCCGTCTCGGATCCCAATTCCGAGTCGCATCATTTTCAAGCTGCTATAAGCATTCCACATCGACGAACTGCGATGAAACAAAAATATAATGTGCAAACCCTTTCTTAACAACATATCGTACAAATCTACATTATAGGAATCAAAAACATCTCCAAGCAAAAAAGAGACGAATTGTTAGATCATTTTGTATTTAAAATATAACTAATTTGTCAAAGGTCAATAAATACTTCAATTGCCTTAATCTTTTTTATCTCCAAACTGCACGTGTCATTGTTGCCGTCTCGAAATTGCATAGTGGAAGGTGGACAAGGACGAGCTTAGCAACAACTATATCTGCACGATATAAGTTTATCTCTACTGCCCCAGGTACCATACTCACCTGCCTCAAGGTCGCAAAAGATCCAAAGAAACAGATGGTGAAGACAGGTCGTGAGACCTCAACCGACACCAGTTTGTTCGCCGAGTCCAAAAGCAGGCCCCGAGCTATGCCGCGTGTCTCCATGAAAATTGACATTCGTTCTTCAGTGAAGCACATGCGTCTCGATCAATGTTTGATGCAGCCATCAGAATGTCGTTCTGACATGAACATTCCATGTCATTTTGTTAGGCTCATCCTTACGAGTTTAGATCCATTGCAGAATATTTTTTCCATCTTTCGTTGCAACGCATGGGCATATGTGCTAGTCTATACTAATCGCTCTAACAACTCTCTTCTACTCTAACAACTCTCTTCTA
Organism: Triticum aestivum; assembly: GCF_018294505.1. Taxonomy (NCBI): domain Eukaryota; kingdom Viridiplantae; phylum Streptophyta; class Magnoliopsida; order Poales; family Poaceae; genus Triticum; species Triticum aestivum. The sequence continues at coordinate 687,534,903 of NC_057812.1, forward strand.
CTGCTACTTGGTGATGGTTGTGCCTATGCTAATCGCTCTAACAACTCTCTTCTACTGCTACTTGGTGATGGTTGTGCAGAGATATGAGTTTATATACTGGTGCAAATGAGCCTAAATCGGCGATGTGGGACTAAAAATTCGCACTACGGCACAGCTGATCTTACGAAACAGCCGGCCGGCATCTCCTCCCGCTCAACCAACCACCGCCCGCCGTCGCTGGAGTCATCTGCGCTTCAGGGAGCGAGTCGATGCGTGATCCCCATGTTCCTCCTACTAGTAGAAAAAGGGTCATCTGTCCCGGTTGATAAGGGCCTTTTGTCCCGGTTTGTGAACCAGGACTAAAAGTTTGTTAGTGCTCAGGGCGTGGATCTTCTATTCTGCTTCCATATAAATGCACCGTGCTTATTGCTTCCTATTGGTAACTGCACCCTTGAATCACGCCTATGCTTCAGTAGTTTTGGTAACAACACCCTTCAATCACGCCAATGCTTCAATAGTTTTTCATCAGTTTACTAGTAATTTGGTTGCTTCACATGAAATTAGTGGTGCAACATATATATTCATTCGTACAAACTTTTATATTATGCAACCATAAAATTCTTTTATATTATGCAACCATAAAAAACTTTATATCATGCAACAAATATAAAAGATCATGTTTCGATGTTTGTGCAGGTGTGTTATGTACGCAGCTCATTACTTGCTTCCTCCATAGTTTTGTGAAGCTTCGTAAGTTTTCATTCTGTGCTTCTTCAACAAATAATAACGAAACCAAACATGCTGAAAAATTCCTTCCATTCTCTGCTTCAATAGTAAACCAACATGTATGCACATGCTCATGTTATTTGCTTCCTAATTGTCTCTATTGCTTCAAACCTCGTGTGGAAGCATGATACAACTCATGAAGCATGTATACAAAGATACTCGATATGAGTAACAGTTTACATCTATTTTTGCATAAACGTTATTACAACAACAATATTTGCACTTCCGCCTAGCCTATGTCGTAGTGCGTGCTGAACTGGTTGATCTTGGATGAGCGCAGCCGGCAAACATAAATCGATGTCTTGTCCCTCAAAATCAAACTCAGTGTGATTTTAACGTCATTGGAATTTTATTGGAAGCAAGAATGCATTGTTGGAATAAGGCGTCGTAAAATGTCTGCAAAATAGAATCATCAGCGAACCAAGGAACCGCACACAGATAGTGCTTGAAAAAAATATTATAAAATTTTTTACTAAGGAAGGAAGCACAATAGGAACACACAGATAGTGCTCGAAACAAATTTTTTCTGAGGGGAGCAAATTAAGTTTACAGTGGCTGAAGCCCACATTAGTAGCAGTTGAAGCAAAAAATTCACTACCACACAAATATTTGCAATAAAAAATAAAGGTAGGAAGCATGGTTGACAAGAAGAAATAATTTGGTGTTTCAGGACATATATGAGATGCACAAAAAGCTTCAAAGTTGACTATAAAATTGGAAAACAAATTGAAACCTATAAATTTGTTTTGCTAAATCAAGAAGCATATATGTGAGCCCAACAGATCTAAGAAGCACCTCTAACATTCCAGGATCCGTTGGTCACAGATTGATTACAAGAAGTTATTATATTTGCTATGAATCTAACATCCTACATAGATCTCAAAGAAATAATTTACTCTGGACCACTAGAACATACGTGAATTCTAAGAGAAAGAAATAGATCGCACACGTACATACCTACCTGGTCGTCCTGGATCTGAAAACGGGAGGATATAGGTGGCCGGCCGGGCGCGCAGTGCGCCACAATCAGGGCTGGGTTGTTGAGCTCGATGGTGACCAGGGTCAAGCGGTGCTGGAGAAGAGAACAAGGGCAGCACTGCGGGATGAAGATTTGTCGGCGACGTGAGGACCGGAGAGGAACGAGTAAAACAGGTATATGGGGATAGAGGTGCCGAACGAGAATTATGGGAGGCTGGGTGCGTGGTAATCGGGCGGTTTAAACAGGTTTTTCCAGCGAGATCACGACCGTGGGATGGTGTGGAATGAACGGTGAGCAATTGGTCTGACGTTTCTTTGCTATCAGACGTATGACCAGAAGTGTTTCCCTTTAATTTAGGTGTTTCATATATTGTGTTAGCTAGCTAATTAATAGAGAGAAGTGTCCTCTCTTATGTCCATACTTGGTCGACGCTATATATACGTATAGAGAGGACTAGACACGCTAGCTAGTAAGCAAATGAAGGAAACAGAAGATCGTCATGAACATATGCATACAGAGAAGAGTGATATCGACCACCTCTCCTTCTCCAAGAGATTGGTCGAATAACAAGTTCTCGTATATCTATCCGACACTACCGGCTACATATATACAATAATTATCTCTTACAATATAATCTCCTAATTATATATGAACACAGGGTCCACATAGTATTCTTCGTCTTCAGCGATCACGTGGTCAAGTAAGAATGCCACCAATTCCTCCTGAATTGCTCACATACGATCTGGTGGTAGGAGTTCACCCCGCATCCGAAAGATCTAATTTGAACAAGGGGGTCAATACATATATATATATGAATAAATGAAACTCAACACAAATGATGGTAATAAAATAAAATTGTGAATATTATTGCTTACGCACTTCATATTGTTCGTCAGAGTACCCCCGTTCACAGGTCGTGTAGCGGATGGACTCGCAAACGTAGTATCCACAGAAATCATTCCCTTGTTCCTGCCACAACCACTTTACAAGAAATAGAGGTCAATCAAACTGATAAGCAAGCATGCCAAATGGTATTGATGAAACTAGCGCTTGAATCACTAGGAGATGCGCGCAACATGTTACTATAGTACTTACATTCGGGTGTCTAAATTGCAGCTTCTTCGGCAGTTCCGGAGCTTTTTTGGTGAATTTTCTCCAAACCCCGCCAGACAAAGAAAACAATTACTTGATATCAGGAAATGAACAAAGTTGCTGATATGGTGGATAATGATCGATTTGAACAAGGGGGTCAATACATATATATATGAATAAATGAAACCCAACACAAATGATGGTAATAAAATAAAATTGTGAATATTATTGCTTACGCACTTCATATTGTTCGTCAGTGTACCCCCGTTCACAGGTCGTGTGGCGGATGGACTCGCAAACGTAGTATCCACAGAAATCATTCCCTTGTTCCCGCCACAACCACTTTACAAGAAATAGAGGTCAATCAAACTGATAAGCAGGCATGCCAAATGGTATTGATGAAACTAGCGCTTGAATCACTAAGAGATGCGCGGAACATGTTACTATAGTACTTACTTTCGGGTGTCTAAATTGCAGCTTCTTCGGCAGTTCCGGAGCTTTTTTGGCGAATTTTCTTCAAACCCTGCCAGACAAAGAAAATAATTACTTGATATCAGGAAATGAACAAAGTTGCTGATATGGTGGATAATGATCGATTTAACTTACTTTTCGAGCATTTGAGTCATGTCCGCATAGTCCTGGGGATCTTTTTGTCTCGAGTCTAAGACAGTTACGAGTCCCTGCTCAAGCTTAATCTCTAGGAGAATATAGTGGAAGCTGCGCACACATGCATAACTCATCAATTACATTACTATAACCTGGACTAATAAGGGAAACTGAATATGCACAAGATAGTAACACTCACTTGAAGTCGTAAGGAAAGCGTATTATATCTTTGTTTTCATTTATTACCAACAATCGTAGCAAGTTGGCCTCGGTATCTTCGACACGATATTTAACCTCAGTTGCATCTATGAGATTTGTGTTAATGAACCCAATATCATCGATTTGTCTTTTCTTTAATTCGGCGATCTTCAATCTGCATAATATAGTGAGGATAATTATAAATACATGCAATGAAAGAGCTGACCTATATAGAGAGACTTAATGACAGAAGTAGTACTACTTATAGACAGTAGCAAGTGACTGTTGCTTTATCGAGGGCCTTTTGATTGAAAAACTGGAAGAACTCCTCAAATGGAACATTCAACAGTTCAATTCCAACGAGGTCATGCTCCTCTCTAACTCTCAGCATCAAAGTATTCCTCCCCCCGGACTCTCTTCAGGTTTTCATGTACCAATCATGGAATTTTCGCATCATCGTTGTTAGAGATCTTTCATCTTTGACGAGAGGCTTCCCGTACTCGTATTTGTGTTCCTCCACCTCCAAGAAATCATAATGTACATCGTCGGGCAGGTAATCTCCAAGATTGCTATAACCGGGCACCATCGTCGGATCATTAGCGACGATGTCGCTAGACACCTTGAGCGGGGGAACGATTGGTTCGCTTGTTCGCCGAGCTAGGCAATTTTTTTCCCAGCTCATCGTTCTTTTATCCTTTGATCACTTATAGTACTTCCCGATCGCTTGCTTCGACAAATGTCTTTGCAATAATGTGCTCATAGTTGCCTTTCAGCGAAGACTTTGGTGGGTTTTTCAGGGCAGCCAGAGTGTGCTTCGCTTTCACCGGATCTACCTTCTCCTCCAGAGGTGGATGTTTCTTTGCTTTCACCCCTTGAAAGAAGTTCGTCACTTCGGCTCGCGCGATCTTCGCGTTCTCCTCCGGGGTCCTCTCGTATGGTAACTTCTCTGGAGTCTTCAGAGAAGGACCAAATCTGTATTGCCTCCCGCCTCTGGCTGTACCGCTAGACGCCGGCAGAGCAGATGGAGCGGCTGCGGATGTCTTCTTTCCTTACTTACGAGGCAGAGGAGAAAAACTACGACGCGCCGGAGCAGCCGGAGCGGCGGCGGGTCTCTTCCACCCTTACTAATGAGGCAGAGAAGGAAGAGGCTGGCTGCTCGGGCGTGCCGGCGCAGGCGGGGAAGGAGGCGGAGTGCCGCCACACGCCGGAGAAGGAGGCTGAGTGCCCTGATCACTCGTCGGAGGAGGAGGCGGAGTGCCCTTACTCGCCGGAGGAGGAGGAGGAGGAGGAGGAGGAGGAGGAGGCGGAGGCGTCCAGTTCGGAAGGTTGATGAGCTCCTTCCGCCATAGGCATGGAGTCTTCAGATCAGAACCCAGCCGAGTCTCCCCTTCACCGATAGGGTGGTCAAGCTGGAGGTCCTCAAATCCCTCCATTATTTCGTCCACCGTCACCCTGGCATATCCTTCTAGAATCGGACGACAGTGAAACGTTGCGCCGGGTTCAGGAGGTCGAACAGAGCCGACAGCCGCCTTGACTTTGAAGTTCTGCCATTGCGTCATAAGGTGGCAATGTTGAGACTCTGTGATAGCATCCACGGGGTAGCTAGCAGGAGCCGTCAAGACATGCTCCGGCTGAAGCAGCTCGGTGGAAGCCACACTGCTTCTCCGCTGAGATGGCGGCGTAGCTTCGGGGGTAGTTTCGGCAGGTCGCTTGCTGCGAGCTACTTCTCGTTTCTCTCGTGCTTGAACCCTTTCGTGCAGCGTCTGAATTTGGGCATGCTCCACTTTTTTCCTCCTCTCTTGGCATTTGTAACCGCCTGCATCCGGAAAACCAGCCTTCCACGAAACGGAGCCTGGCGTGCCTCGTATCCGTCCTGGGTGCTCAGGATTCCCGAGGGCCATTGTGAGCTCGTCGTTCTCTCTGTCTGGAACGAACGTCCCTTGCTGTGCTGCATCGATATAGTGCTTCAGCCTCTTGACTGGTATTCTCATTTGCTCGTCCGTCCAAACGCACTTCCCTAATACAGGGTCCAAGGTTCCGCCAGCCCCGAAGAACCAAGTCCGGCAATGGTCTGGCCAGTTCATTGTATCTGGTTCGATCCCTTTATCAAGCAGATCATTCTTAGCCTTGGCCCACTTAGGCCGGGCTTTAAGGTAGCCACCTGACCCCATGCGATGGTGAAGCTTCTTCTTCGCAGCATTTTTCTTGTTTGTCGCCGACATCTTCTTACTCTTTTCCGATGTCTTGTGGGCCACAAATGCGGGCTAGTGATCTCTGATCTTCTCATATTTACCGATGAATTCTGGTGTCTCTTCTTTGTCGACAAACGTTTTCAGCTCATTCTTCCACCTCCTGAATAGGTCTGCCATCTTCTTAAGAGCATGAGACTTGATTAATTGCTCTTTAACTGGCTTCTCCGGATCCTCCTCTGACGGTAGGGTGAAATTTGCCTTCAGCTCAGTCCAAAGATCATCTTTCTGCATATCATTGACATAAGACACCTCAGGGTCTTCGTTCTTAGGCTTATACCATTGATGGATGCTGATCGGGATCTTGTCCCTAACAAGAACCCCACACTGAGCAGCATATGCTTCCTTTGTCCGGATGGGTTCAATCGGTTGGCCGTCGCGCGCGATTGCTGTGATCTCAAACCTTTCATCTAAGCGCAACTTTTTCTTCGGGCCTCGTCTCTTTACCGAAGTTGTGCTCGATCCGGAGGGCTAGAAAAAAAAGAAGAAAGACGAGAGTTAATTAATATGTGTACATACCAAAACAATGAATGCATCAATTAGCTAGTCAGCACAGGCTTAACTAATATATTTACCTGGTCGGACTCTGTTCGGTCACCGGAGCCCTCACCATGGGCTCCTTCTTGCACCAGCATTGGGTCACCGGAGCCATCATAATCATGTCTTTCCTCCTCCATTATTCGATCACCGTAGCCTGCTTCTTCACCCTATTCTTCCAGACCATCATTGTCGTTAAGATACGACAAGACATCACCTCCGGCTAAGATTATGTCCCCCAACACCTCTTTTGCTTCCTCGTCTCGTCCGTGCTCCTTTGTTTCTGAAAATATTACAACATGGCAATTATTACACAAACATGACAGCATGTTGATATATTAGTGGCAAATGTAGACCTAGCTTATTCTGGGTTTGGGGTGGCCTCGGCAATGCTTCAAGGGTAGGGGCGCGGCGGGAGGGGGTAGGAGACCGACATCGTTTTTTTCTAGGGTTTGAGTGTGTCCTCGAGAGTTTTGGTCGAGCGAGAGGGCCCCGGGGGGGGGGGGTGCTCCTGTGGTATAAGTTATCACTGTCGAAGTTATCCGAGAGGGGGTTATATCGACAACGATGACATACATACATGGGAAAATAATGTTATCGGGGAGGGGGTAGGTCGAACCCCCCCTCGTGTTGAAGTTATCGGGACACGGGTTATATCGACAACGACATACCCGATAAAAAATAAGAAGAGAAAAAGAAGAAAAAAAGAGGAGAAGAAGAAAGGAATAGAGGAGAAGAAGAAAAAATAGAATATTTTCTATTTTTTCTTCTTCTCCTCTATTCCATTCTTCTTATCCTCTTCTTTTTCTTCTTTTTTTCCTCTTCTTATTTATTTCTCCTCTTCTTCTTTCTTCCTCTTCTTATTTTCTTCTTTCCTATCCTTCTTTTTCTTCTTCTTCCCCTTCCTATCTAGATATATAAAACTTTTCTAAAAATGTAAATTTTGCATATATAAAACTTTTCCATGGATCATCATTTCTCACATATATCGAATACATATCCATAGTAATATATAAAAACTTTCTTTATATGAACAAAAAACTTTCTATGAACAAAAAACATTTTTGACATATATATTTAGCATATTCTAAATTTTCCTAACTCTTTTACAACCAGAAAAATTACATATATGGAAAAACATTAATACACATATGAACAAAAAATACATATATGAACAAAAAAAATACATATATGAACAAAAACATGCTCTGAAAAAACAGAGCCGGGGCGGCGCGACGGCTCACAGCGGGGGCGGCTAGCGATGACGATGGCGACGGCGGGGGCGGCGAGGGCGCCGGCGCACGGGGGCGGGACGAGGCAGGGGCTCGGGGCGCCGGGGTGGCGCGCGCGTCAGAGCAGGGGAGCTCGAGGCGGGGCGGCGCGTGGGGACAGGGCGACGGTGACGAGGACCGGGCGGCGACCCGTCGGGGCAAGGGCGCAGGGCGACGGCGATGAGGAGCGGGCGGCGACGGCGAGCACAGGGCGCTAGGGCGGCACGCGCGTCAGAGCAGGGGAGCTCGAGGCGGGGCAGCGCGTGGGGGCAGGGCGACAGCGACGAGGACCGGGTGTCGACCCATCGGGGCAAGGGCGTGGGGCGACGAGGAGAGGGGCGACGACGATGAGGAGCGGGGCGACGACGACGAGGAGCGGGTGTCGATTAGCTCGATCAGCGTCGTCGGGGGCAAATGGTCGGTGAAACTGATAAATTCCTATGTCCTGCTTATATACACAGAGTATTGGTCCCGGTTCGTGGCACCAACCGGGACCAATGCCCCCTTTAGTCCCGGTTGGTGGCACCAACCGGGACTAAAGGTGAGCATTGGTCCTGGTTGGTGCCACCAACCGGGACTAAAGCCCACCTTTAGAACCGGTTGGTGCCACCAACCAGGACCAAAGGCCTTGCGCTGCCCGCGGCCAAAAGTTTAGTCCCACCTCGCTAGTTGAGAGGGGCTCGGAGTGGTTTATAAGCCCCACTGCGGCTGCCCTCTCGAGCTCCTCTCAAATGCAGGCTTACGGGCCTAATCTCACATTATGCCGTATGTGGGCCTACTGGCCTTCTGCGGGCCTGAATCCTGGCCCAGGTTGGGTTTTTAGTCATATTCAGGGCATGCTGGCCCAATAGGTGGCAGTTTTTTTAAAAAAATTTCCAGTTTTTTGTTTTGTTTTTTGCATTTTTTTTATTTTTTGCTTTATTTTTTAATTATTTTTTCTTTTAGGTCAGAAAAATTATAAACTTTCTGTTAGGGCCATTAGTTTTAGAAAAATTATAAACTTTGTGTTAGTGACATTAGTTTTCAAATTTGAATAGTTAAAATTTGAATTCTTTGAAATTTGTGTGAATCACAAGTTTGTGATTAACTTTACTATAAAAATAGTTTTTTTTCATTTTTTGTTTTGTTTTTTGCATTATTTATTTTCTTTTGTTTTTTGCTTTATTTTTTAATTCTTTTTGCTTTTAGGTCAGAAAAATTATAAACTTTCTGTTAGTGCCATTAGTTTTAGAACAATTATAAACTTTCTGTTAGTGCCATTAGTTTCCAAATTTGAATAGTTAAAATTTGAATTCTTTGAAATTTGTGTGAATCACAAGTTTGTGATTAACTTTACTATATAAATAGTTTTTTTTCCAGTTTTTTTGTTTTGATTTTTGCATTATTTATTTATTTTGTTTTTTGCTTTATTTTTTAATTCTTTTTGCTTTTAGGTAAGCAAAATTATAAACTTTCTGTTAGTTTCATTAGTTTTAGAAAAATTATAAACTTTCTGTTAGTGCCATTAGTTTTCAATTTTGAATAGTTAAAATTTGAATTCTTTGAAATTTGTGTGAATCACAAGTTTGTAATTAACTTTACTATAAAAATAGGTTTTTCCCATTTTTGTTTTGTTTTTTTATTATATATTTTCTTTTTTTTTGCTTTATTTTTTAATTCTTTTTGCTTTTAGGTCAGAAAAATTATAAACTTTCTGTTAGTGCCATTAGTTTTAGAAAAATTATAAACTTTCTGTTAGTGCCATTAGTTTTCAAATTTGAATAGTTAAAATTTGAATTCTTTCAAATTTGTGTGAATCACAAGTTTGTGATTAACTTTACTATAAAAATAGTTTTTTTTCTAGTTTTTTTGTTTTGTTTTTTGCATTATTTATTTTCTTTTGTTTTTTGCTTTATTTTTTAATTCTTTTTGCTTTTAGGTCAGCAAAAGTATAAACTTTCTGTTAGTGCCATTAGTTTTAGAAAAATTATAAAGTTTTTGTTAGTGCCATTGGTTTTCAAATTTGAATTCTTTGAAATTTGTGTGAATCACAAGTTTGTGATTAACTTTACTAAATAAATGAGCATAGATGCGCCTATAGAGGGAATTCAACCTAAATTCATAATAAATTTCTATGAATTTTAGAGAAACTCACTCTGAATTTAGGTCAAACTCCCTGTATAAGGGCATCTATTTTCACTTTGAGAGGAGCTCAACAAGGCAGAGAGGGACGGGCTTATAAACTGGTGTGAGCGCCCTTCGGTTGGCGAGGTGGGACTAAACTCTGACCGCAACGAGGACCAACCTTTTAGTCCCGGTTTGTGGCACAAACCGGGACTAATGGTCATGGGCTAGGGCGAGGCGCATTGGTCCCGGTTCGTGCGTGGAACCGGGACCAAAAGGTCCAGACGAATCAGGACCAATGGCCCACGTGGGTGCCCTCTTGAGTGTTCTTGGTGAAAACATAGTTGACAAGGAGCGAACCGGTTATAATGGTATTACGAGGGCCGAAGCATAAGACATTAAAGCATTTCAAATGAACTCTAAAAAAGTTGAAAGTTGGCATGGTATCATAATTTCACCCACATATCATGTGCATGTACAAAACGGACAATAGTATCATACTCGTCTGTTACAAAGTTGGCATGGTATCATCATAATAGTCGCGGGAGAAAGTCTTCACTTTTTCTTCGCTTGTGTCATTTGCTTATTGCGCCGTAACCATGGATAATCTTCATCGTTTATCAGGATGCTTGGGTCAGCCTTGACTTTGAAGGGAGGAATTTCATGAAACTTTTCATAATCTTCAGACATGTCTGTCTTGCCCTCCACTCCGACGATGTCCCTTTTTCCTGAAAGAACTATGTGGCGCTTTGGCTCATCATATGATGTATCCGCTTCCTTATCTTTTCTTTTTCTCGGTTTGGTAGACATGTCCTTCACATAGATAACCTGTGCCACATCATTGGCTAGGAGAACGGTTCGTCAGTGTACCCAAGATTTTTCAGATCCACTGTTGTCATTCCGTACTGTGGGTCTACCTGTACCCCGCCTCCTGACAGATTGACCCATTTGCACTTAAACAAAGGGACCTTAAAATCATGTCCGTAGTCAAGTTCCCATATGTCCACTATGTAACCATAATATGTGTCCTTTCCCCTCTCGGTTGCTGCATCAAAGCGGACACCGCTGTTTTGGTTGGTGCTCTTTTGATCTTGGGCGATCGTGTAAAATGTATTCCCATTTATCTCGTATCCTTTGTAAGTCAATACAGTCAAAGATGGTCCCCTGGACAACAAGTACAGCTCATCACAAACAGTGTTGTCACCTCTGAGACGTGTTTCCAACCAACTGCTGAAAGTCCTGATGTGTTCACATGTAATCCAGTCGTCGCACTGCTCCGGGTGTTTGGAGCGCAGACTGTTCTTGTGTTCATCGACATACGGGGTCACCAAGGTAGAGTTCTGTAGAACTGTGTAGTGTGCTTGAGACCAAGAATATCCGTCCCTGCATATTATTGAGTCCCCTCCAAGCGTGCCTTTTCCAGTCAGTCTCCCCTCATACCGCGATTTAGGGAGACCTATCTTCTTAAGGCCAGGAATGAAGTCAACACAAAACCCAATGACATCCTCTGTTTGATGGCCCATGGAGATGCTTCCTTCTGGCCTAGCGCGGTTACGGACATATTTCTTTAGGACTCCCATGAACCTCTCAAAGGGGAACATATTGTGTAGAAATACGGGCCCCAGAATGACAATCTCGTCGACTAGATGAACTAGGACGTGCGTCATGATATTGAAGAAGGATGGTGGGAACACCAGCTCGAAACTGACAAGACATTGCGCCACATCACTCCTTAGCCTTGGTATGATTTCTGGATCGATCACCTTCTGAGAGATTGCATTGAGGAATGCACATAGCTTCACAATGGCTAATCGGACGTTTTCCAGTAGAAGCCCCCTCAATGCAACCGGAAGCAGTTGCGTCATAATCACGTGGCAGTCATGAGACTTTAGGTTCTGGAACTTTTTCTCTCGCATATTTATTATTCCCTTTATATTCGACGAGAAGCCAGTCGGGACCTTCATACTGAGCAGGCATTCAAAGAAGATTTCTTTCTCTTCTTTCGTAAGAGCGTAGCTGGCAGGACCTTCATACTGCTTCGGAGGCATGCCGTCTTTTTCGTGCAAACGTTGCAGGTCCTCCCGTGCCTCAGGTGTATCTTTTGTCTTCCCATACACGCCCAAGAAGCCTAGCAGGTTCACGCAAAGGTTCTTCGTCACGTGCATCACGCCGATTGAAGAGCGGACCTCTAGGTCTTTCCAGTAGGGTAGGTCCCAAAATATAGATTTCTTCTTCCACATGGGTGCGTGTCCCTCAGCGTCATTCGGAACAGCTAGTCCGCCGGGACCCTTTCCAAAGATTACGTGTAAATCATTGACCATAGCAAGTACGTGATCACCGGTACGCATGGCGGGCTTCTTCCGGTGATCTGCCTCGCCTTTGAAATGCTTGCCTTTCTTTTGACATTGATGGTTGGTCGGAAGAAATCGGCGATGGCCCAGGTACACATTCTTCCTGCATTTGTCCAGGTATATACTTTCAGTTTCATCTAAACAGTGAGTGCATGCGTGGTATCCCTTGTTTGTCTGTCCTGAAAGGTTACTGAGAGCGGGCCAATCGTTGATGGTTACAAACAACAACGCATGCAGGTTAAATTCCTCCTGTTTGTGCTCATCCCACGTACGTACACCTTTTCCATTCCACAGCTGTAAAAGTTCTTCAACTAATGGCCTTAGGTACACATCAATGTCGTTGCCGGATTGCCTAGGGCCTTGGATGAGAACTGGCATCATAATGAACTTCCGCTTCATGCACATCCAAGGAGGAATGTTATACATACATAGAGTCACATGCCAGGTGCTGTGATTGCTGCTCTACTCCCCGAAAGGATTAATGCCATCCGTGCTTAAACCAAACCATACGTTCCTTGGGTCACTTGCAAACTCAGGCCAATACTATCTCTTGATTTTTCTCCACTGCGACCCGTCAGCGGGTGCTCTCAACTTCCCGTCTTTCTTACGGTCCTCATTGTGCCATCACATCAACTTGGCATGCTCTTTGTTTCTGAACAGACGTTTCGACCGTGGTATTATAGGAGCATACCACATCACCTTCGCAGGAACCCTCTTCCTGGGGGGCTCGCCGTGAACATCACCAGGGTCATCTCGTCTAATCTTATACTACAATGCACCGCATACCGGGCATGCGTTCAGATCCTTGTACGCACCGCGGTAGAGGATGCAGTCATTAGGGCATGCATGTATCTTCTGCACCTCCAATCCTAGAGGGCATACGACCTTTTTTGCTGCGTATGTACTGTCGGGCAATTCGTTATCCTTTGGAAGCTTCTTCTTCAATATTTTCAGTAGCTTCTCAAATCCTTTGTCAGGCACAGCATTCTCTGCCTTCCACTGCAGCAATTCCAGTACGGTACCGAGCTTTGTGTTGCCATCTTCGCAATTGGGGTACAACCCTTTTTTGTGATCCTCTAACATGCGATCGAACTTCAGCTTCTCCTTTTGACTTTCGCATTGCGTCCTTGCATCGACAATGACCCGGCGGAGATCATCATCATCGGGCACATCGTCTGGTTCCTCTTGATCTTCAGCAGCTTCCCCCGTTGCAGCATCATTGGGCACATCGTCTGGTTCCTCTTGATCTTCAGCAGCTTCCCCCGTTGCAGCATCACCGTATTCAGGGGGCACATAGTTGTCATCGTCCTCTTCTTCTTCGCCGTCTTCCATCATAACCCCTATTTCTCCGTGCCTCGTCCAAACATTATAGTGTGGCATGAAACCCTTGTAAAGCAGGTGGGTGTGAAGGATTTTCCGGTCAGAGTAAGACTTCGTATTCCCACATTTAGGGCATGGACAACACATAAAACCATTCTGCTTGTTTGCCTCAGCCACTTCGAGAAAATCATGCACGCCCTTAATGTACTCGGAGGTGTGTCTGTCACCGTACATCCATTGCCGGTTCATCTGCGTGCATTATATATAATTAAGTGTGTCAAAAACCATTACAGAACATCATGAATAGATAATTAAGTGACCAAATTAATAGAAGTTCATCATCACATTAAAACCAAAGTACATACATAGTTCTCATCTAACAACATATAGCTCTCCAGAGCATCTAATTAATTAAACCATACATTGAAACTATGTAAAACATTTCAATGCGAAAACAAATGCGATCATAATCGCAACCAAGGTAACAATTGATCCAACGGCATAATGATACCAAGCCTCGGTATGAATGGCATATTTTCTAATCTTTCTAATCTTCAAGCGCATTGCATCCATCTTGATCTTGTGATCATCGACGACATCCGCAACATGCAACTCCAATATCATCTTCTCCTCCTCAATTTTTTTTATTTTTTCCTTCAAGTAATTGTTTTCTTCTTCAACTAAATTTAACCTCTCGACAATAGGGTCGGTTGGAATTTCCGGTTCAACTACCTCCTACATAAATAAAATCTATGTCACGTTGGTCGGCATAATTGTCATAAACAATAAATGAACCAAATAGTTATAAAAAGATAATATATACCACATCCGAATCATAGACAGGACGAGGGCCGACGGGGGCGGATACCAAAACCATCGCACTATATAATAACAAGCAATAAAATAGTAAGAAAATTAGACAAGTATCTATCTAAAGTAAGAATTTTTTTTCTTTCAGAAAGAAGATAAGAACAAGAGGCTCACCACGGTGGTGCCGGCGACGAGATCGGCGCGGGCGATCGACGGCGGTGAAGACGGGAATGGGACGTGACGGGCCGCTAAACCTAGACAAATCTCGAGGAAAATGGAGCTTTGAGGTCGAGCTTCGATAGGAGAAAGCTTAACTAGTGTGGCTCGGGCATTTCATCGAACACCTCATGTGCATAGGAGGTGAGCTAGAGCACCACAAAGCCCTCCCCTCGCCGGCCAGAGAAAAATAGAGCACTGGAGTGCTCTGCTCGCGGGAGGGTATATAGGCACCTCATTGGTCCCGGTTCATGGCATGAACCGGGACTAAAGGGCAGCCTGTGGTCCCGGTTCAAGCCACCAACCGGGACCAATGGTGGTGGGCCAGGAGCGAGGCCCATTGGTCCCAGTTCGTCCCACCAACTGGGACCAAAGGGGCCAGACGAACCGGGACCAATGCCCCCACGAGGCCCGGCAGGCCCCTGGCCTCACGAACCGGGACCAATGCCCCCATGGGTCCCGGTTCTGGACTGAACCGGGACTAATGGGCTGACCCGGCCTGAACCAAAGCCCTCTTTTCTACTAGTGTCCTCTGCGTACAGTTTCCGCCGCTGGATGCCGCCACCTCCCGTCCTTAGATCATCACTGCCCTCGAGCGAATCGATCTTCCGCTCTGGGGTGGTGCATATGGAATCAACAGCGAGACTCGGACGCGTGAGAAGGAAGTCGCCGTGGGAGGAATGCATCGGCGGAGGGAGCGCAGTCGCCAACATCGATGGATTTGGGGGAGGAGACTGAGAAGAAAGGCAGCTGTAGACAATTCGCTATGGTACGGCCCACGTACATACTGGCCCAACCCAGGAGGCCTTGTGAATCCGGCACAGCCTATTCAGGCCCCTTAATGCCGGTCTAGTTTTTTTCTTAGATAACGGTCGACGCCGCATGCAGCCGCCTTCGTTGGGTGCACCCCCCCCCCAAGTTGTTGATGGCCCTTGTCAGTGTGTACAAGGCCGAGTAGGCGCTCTCCAAGGTGCTGCCATGGTCAGGTGTCAATCTGAACCAAAACCGGCTGCTGTGCACCGACTAGATGGTGCGGGGCGGCCCCATCCCGACGCTATTCCCGAAGCTGGAGCAGGTCGGAAACAACGGCACGCAGAATGAGCATCGGTGCAGGCAGTGTTTTATGAAAACATGCTTTCACCCCGCTTTGTAGATGAGGCAGTGGTCATCCAAATTGACGCAAAGGCTAGCGTTGAGAAGGATGCCATGGTTTGACACATCAAAGTCATGTCTGGGTACCAAATCTATGGGCCTTGGTGGAGGGAATTCGTGTGCAACAGTGGTATCTCCGAAGGAGACCACATCGACCTCTACGTCGGCAGACGTGGCACCGACGAGCGCCGCCTGCTCTTCTACAATAGCAAGGTGGCGGGAGTTCGTGACGGCTATGCATCTCCAAGGGAGACGATCCTGCCACCTGTACCCATGCAGATGTCGTGCCGGCGAGCATCTGCATGCTCTTCTTCAAAAGCAAGGGCTTCCAAGGTTGATCATGTCTAGATAAGTAGGATCTTGTAACTGCCATGCGATCCATCATAGTGCCACAATTTGTGTATTCATTACTTTTGTAGAGATCTTTGACCAAAAAAGGCAACTTATTTTTGTAGGAAACATTATCCGGTGAATGTTCCCTTTCATTTTGGATATACTATATTCATTTAGATTTTCTTTGCAGTGTCGTGTTAAGATCTGCCAATGGTGAACGGCGTTCCGCTACAGGCTACCGTGGCGATGCGACCATAGAAAGGTGAGTTTTTTTTGCTACAACCAGCAAGATCAGGTGTTACCACGGGGCAAGGTGAGGAGCTGGTATGACTGTGACGAGGATGAGCTTTGCTACCTCTTTTAGCACTGCGTTGGTTTTCCCCGAAGAGGAAGGGATGATGCAACAAAGTAGCGTAAGTATTTCCCTCAGTTTTGTAGAACCAAGGTATCAATACAGTAGGAGGCTACGCGTGAGTCCCTCGCACCTGCACAAAACAAATAAATCCTCGCAACCAACACAAATAGGGGTTGTCAATCCCTATAGGGCCACTTATGAGAGTGAGATCTGATAGATATGATAAGATAATATTTTGGTATTTTTATGATAAAGATGCAAAGTAAAATAAAGGCAAAGTAAATAGCAAAGTAAATAACTAAGTAGTAGGAGATTGATATGATAAAGATAGACCCGGGGGCCATAGGTTTCACTAGTGGCTTCTCTCGAGAGCATAAGTATTCAATGGTGGGTGAACAAATTACTGTTGAGCAATTGACAGAATTGAGCATAGCTATGAGAATATCTAGGTATGATCATGTATATAGGCATCACGTCCGAGACAAGTAGACCGACTCCTGCCTGCATCTACTACTATTACTCCACTCATCGACCGCTATCTAGCATCATCTAGAGTATTAAGTTAAAAACAGAGTAACGCCGTAAGCAAGATGATATGATGTAGAGGGATAGATTCATGCAATATGAAGAAAACCCCATCTTGTTATCCTCGATGGCAACAATACAATACGTGCCTTGCTGCCTTTACTGTCATCGGGAAAGGACACCGCAAGATTGAACCCAAAGCTAAGCACTTCTCCCTTTGCAAGAAATATCAATCTAGTAGGCCAAACCAAACTGAAAATTCGAAGAGACTTGCAAAGATAACCAATCATACATAAAAGAATTCAGAGAAGATTCAAATATTATTCATAGATAGACTTGATCATAAACCCACAATTCATCGGTCTCAACAAACACACCGCAAAAAGAAGATTACATCGAATAGATCTCCACAAGAGAGGGGGAGAACATTGTATTGAGATCCAAAAAGAGAGAAGAAGCCATCTAGCTACTAACTATGGACCCGTAGGTCTGAGGTAAACTACCCACACTTCATCGGAGGGGCTATGGTGTTGATGTATAAGCCCTCCGTGATCGATGCCCCCTCCGGCGGAGCTCCGGAACAGGCCCCAAGATGGGATCTCGTAGATACAGAAAGTTACGGTGGTGCAATTAGGGTTTTGGCTCCGTTTCTGATCTTTTGGGGGTATGTGGGTATATATAGGAGGAAGAAGTACGTCGGTGGAGCAACAGGGGGCCCACGAGGGTGGAGGGCGCGTCTGGGGGGGGGGGGGTGGCGCACCCCCTACCTCGTGGCCTCCTGTTACGTGTCTTGACGTAGGGTCCAAGTCTCCTGAGTTGTATTCGATGAGAAAATCACGTTCCCGAAGGTTTCATTCCGTTTGGACTCCGTTTGATATTCCTTTTCATCGAAACCCTAAAACAGGCAAAAAACAACAATTCAGGGCTGGGCCTCCGGTTAATAGGTTAGTCCCAAAAATAATAGAAGTGGATAATAAAGCCCAATAATGTTCAAAATAGTAGATAATATAGCATGGAGCAATCAAAAATTATAGATACGTTGGAGACGTATCAAGCACCCCCAAGCTTAATTCCTGCTCGTCCTTGAGTAGATAAATGCTAAAAACAGAATTTTTGACGCGGAGTGCTACTTGGCATAATTTTAATGTAATTATTCTTAATTGTGGTATGAATATTCAGATCCGAAAGATTCAAGACAAAAGTTCATATTGACATAGAAAATAATAATACTTCAAGCATACTAACAAAGCAATTATGTCTTCTCAAAATAACATGGCTAAAGAAAGTTATCCCTACAAAATCATATAGTCTGGCTATGCTCTATCTTCACCACACAAAATATTTAAATCATGCACAGCCCCGATGACAAGCCAAGCAATTGTCTCATACTTTTGACATTCTCAAAACTTTTTCAATTTTCACGCAATACATGAGCGTGAGCCATGGATATAGCACTATAGGTGGAATAGATTGGTGGTTGTGGAGAAGACAGAAATGAGAAGATAGTCTCACATCAACTAGGCGTATCAACGGGCTATGGAGATGCCCATCAATAGATATCAATGTGAGTGAGTAGGGATTGCCATGCAACGGATGCACTAGAGCTATAAGTATATGAAAGCTCAAAAAGAAACTAAGTGGGTGTGCATCCAACTTGCTTGCTCATGAAGACCTAGGGCAATTTGAGGAAGCCCATCATTGGAATATATAAGCCAAGTTCTATAATGAAAAATTCCCACTAGTATATGAAAGTGATAACATGAGAGACTCTCTACTATGAAGATCATGGTGCTACTTTGAAGCACAAGTGTGGTAAAATGATAGTAACATTGTCCCTTCTCTCTTTTTCTCTCATTTTTTTATTTGGGCCTTTTTTATGGCCTCTTTTCTTTCGTTTTTTATTTTGGCTTCTTTGGCCTCTTTTATTTATTTTTCGTGTGGAGTCCCATCCCGACTTGTGGGGGAATCATAGTCTCCATCATCCTTTCCTCACTGGGACAATGCTCTAATAATGATGATCATCACACTTTTATTTTTCTTACAACTCAACAATTACAACTCGATACTTAGAACAAAATATGACTATGTGTGAATGCCTCCGGCGGTGTACCGGGATATGCAATGATGCATGAGTGACAAGTATGAAAGAATTATGAACGCTGGCTTTGCCACAAATACTATGTCAACTACATGATCATGCTAAGCAATATGACAATGACGGAGTGTTTCATAAACGGAACGGTGGAAAGTTGCATGGCAATATATCTCGGAATGGCTATGGAAATGCCATAATAGGTAGGTATGGTGGCTGTTTTGAGGAAGGTATATGGTGGGTGTATGATACCGGCGAAAGCTGCGCGGTATTACAGAAGCTAGCAAAGGTGGAAGGGTGAGAGTGCGTATAATCCATGGACTCAACATTAGTCATAAAGAACTCATATACTTATTGCAAAAATCTACAAGTTATCAAAGCAAAGTATTACGCGCATGCTCCTAGGGGGATAGATTGGTAGGAAAAGACCATCGCTCGTCCCCAACCGCCACTCATAAGGAAGACAATCAATAAATAAATCATGATCCGGCTTCATCACATAACGGTTCACCATACATGCATGCTACAGGAATCACAAGCTTCAACACAAGTATTTCTCAAATTCACAACTACTCAACTATCATGACTTTAATATCACCATCTCCATATCTCAAAACAATTATCAAGTATCAAACTTCTCATAGTATTCAACACACTCATAAGAAAGTTTTATTATTAATCTTGCATACCAAGAATATTAGGATTTTAAGCAAATTACCATGCTATTAAGACTCTCAAAATAATCTAAGTGAAGCATGAGAGATCAATAGTTTCTATAAAACAAATCCACCACCGTGCTCTAAAAGATATAAGTGAAGCACTAGAGCAAAATTATATAACTGAAAAGATATAAGCGAAGCACATAGAGTATTCTAACAAATTCCATATAAAGTATGGCTCTCTCAAAAGGTGTGTACAGCAAGGATGATTGTGGTAAACTAACAAGCAAAAACTCAAATCATACAAGACGCTCCAAGCAAAACACATATCATGTGGTAAATAAAAATATAGCTCCAAGTAAAGTTACCGATAGAAGTAGACGAAAGAGGGGATGCCTTCCGGGGCATTCCCAAGATTTGGCTTTTAGGTGTCCTTAGATTATCTTGGGGGTGCCATGGGCATCCCCGAGCTTAGGCTCTTGCCACTCCTTGTTCCATAATCCATCAAATCTTTACCCAAAACTTGAAAACTTCACAACACAAAACTTAAAGTAGAAAATCTCGTGAGCTCCGTTAGCGAAAGAAAACAAAAGACCACTTCAAGGTACTGTAATTAACTCATTCTTTATTTATATGGGTGTTATACCTACTGTATTCCAACTTCTCTATGGTTTATGAACTATTTTACTAGCCATAGATTCATCAAAATAAGCAAACAACACACGAAAAACAGAATCTGTCATAAACAGAACAGTCTGTAGTAATCTGTAGCTAGCGCAAGATCTGGAACACCAAAAATTCTAAAATAAATTGCTGGACGTGAGGAATTTATCTATTAATCATCTGCAAAAATAATTAACTAAATAGCGCTTTCCAAATAAAAATGACAGCAGTTCTCGTGAGCGCTAAAGTTTCTGTTTTTTTACAGCAAGTTCAACAAGACTTTCCCCAAGTCTTCCCAACGGTTCTACTTGGCACAAACACTAATTAAACACAAAAAACACAACCAAAACAGAGGCTATATAATTTATTTATTACTAAACAGGAGCAAAAATCAAGTAATAAAAATAAAATTGGGTTGCCTCCCAACAAGCGCTACCGTTTAACGCCCTTAGCTAGGCATAACAGGCAAGAATAGATCTAGGTATTGCCATCTTTGGTAGGCAATTCTTCAATGAGGCATCTACCATCTTTAGGAATTTCTTTCTTTTTATTAATTAACAAACTTTTAGGCACAAGATCGGCAAATTCATTTGTAACAAATGGTTCCTTGTTGATAGCAAAAAGATTGGGATGAACACTTATAGATTTGAGATCCGCATTTTCCTTACTAGATGATTCACCCTTATTTTTAGGAACGTACATAAGTTTGGCAACTTTAGTGGAGGGACTCGGAGTATTCTTTACGGAAGAAAAAGCGGTTCCCAAGTTGGTAATAATATTCTCAAGTTTATCGATCCTAACGGAATCGTGATTTATTTTCTCATTAACTATGGGTTCCTTTTCTTTAATATCTTTCAAAGTAACTCCTACTTTAGATCCATATTGAGAGATTCGGCTGTGGATCTTTTTATCCAAATTTTCATTTAACTCTACGATAGCAACCTTATTTTCAATAATCTCAAGCCTTTACACTACATGCTCCAAAGTTAATATAGTTCCATTAACCAAGAGAGGGGTGAGCCAAATAAATCTAACATAGCATTATAAGAATCAAAAGTATGGCTACCCAAAAATTTCCCTCCGGTAATAGTATCAAGAACATAACGGTGCCAAGGAGTAATGCCTACATAAAAATTGCGAAGGAGAATGGTAGTAGATTGCTTCCTAGTAGATTTATTTTGAGCATTGCAAATTCTATACCAAGCATCTTTTAGATTTTCACCCTCCCTTTGCTTAAAATTTAGAATTCTCGGGAGACAACGGAGAAGATAAGGGACTAGCCATAACGACAAGCAAATAGACTAACATACAAGCAAACAGAAAGCAAGCAAACAAAAAGAGGCAAATAGAGAAAGAGAGGGATGATAGAGAGAGAGAGGGGGGGGGGCAAATAAAACGGCAAGGGTGAAGTGGGGGAGAGGAAAACGAGAGGCAAATGGAAAATAATATAATGCGGGAGATAAGGGTATGTGATGGGTACTTGGTATGTTGACATTTGCGTAGACCTCCCTAGCAACGACGCCAGAAATCCTTCTTGCTACCTCTTTTAGCACTGCGTTGGTTTTCGCCGAAGAGGAAGGGATGATGCAGCAAAGTAGCATAAGTATTTCCCTCGGTTTTTGAGAACCAAGGTATCAATCCAGTAGGAGGCTACGCACGAGTCCCATGCACCTGCACAAAACAAATAAATCCTCGCAACCAACGCAAATAGGGGTTGTCAATCCCTATAGGGACACTTACGAGAGTGAGATCTGATAGATATGATAAGATAATATTTTTGGTATTTTTATGATAAAGATGCAAAGTAAAATAAAGGCAAAGTAAATAACTAAGTAGTAGGAGATTGATATGATAAAGATAGACCCGGGGCCATAGGTTTCACTAGTGGCTTCTCTCGAGAGCATAAGTATTCTACGGTGGGTGAACAAATTACTGTTGAGAAATTGACAGAATTGAGCATAGTTATGAGAATATCTAGGTATGATCATGTATATAGGCATCACGTCCGAGACAAGTAGACCGACTCCTGCCTTCATCTACTACTATTACTCCACTCATCGACCGCTATCTAGCATCATCTAGAGTATTAAGTTAAAAACAGAGTAACGCCGTAAGCAAGATGATATGATGTAGAGGGATAGATTCATGCAATATGAAGAAAACCCCATCTTGTTATCCTCGATGGCAACAATACAATGCGTGCCTTGCTGCCCTTACTATCACTGGGAAAGGACACCGCAAGATTGAACCCAAAGCTAAGGACTTCTCCCATTGCAAGAAAGATCAATCTAGTAGGCCAAACCAAACTGATAATTCGAAGAGACTTGCAAAGATAACCAATCATACATAAAAGAATTCAGAGAAGATTCAAATATTATTCATAGATAGACTTGATCATAAACCCACAATTCATCGGTCTCAACAAACACACCGCAAAAATAAGATTACATCGAATAGATCTCCACAAGAGAGGGGGAGAACATTGTATTGAGATCTAAAAAGAGAGAAGAAGCCATCTAGCTACTAACTATGGACCCGTAGTTCTGAGGTAAACTACTCACGCTTCATCGGAGGGGCTATGGTGTTGATGTAGAAGCCCTCCGTGATCGATGCCCCCTCCGGCGGTGCAATTAGGGTTTTGGCTCCTTATCTGATCGTTTGGGGGTACGTGGGTATATATAGGAGGAAGAAGTACGTCGGTGGAGCAATAGGGGGCCCACGAGGGTGGAGAACGCGCCTGGGGGGTAGGCGCGCCCCCCTACCTCGTGGCCTCCTGTTACGTGTCTTGACGTATGGTCAAAGTCTCCTGAGTTGTATTCGATGATAAAATCACGTTCCCGAAGGTTTCATTCCGTTTGGACTCCGTTTGATATTCCTTTTCTCCGAAACCCTAAAACAGGCAAAAAAAAACAGCAATTCTGGGCTGGGCCTCCGGTTAATAGGTTAGTTCCAAAAATAATATAAAAGTGGATAATAAAGCCCAATAATGTCCAAAACAGTAGATAATATAGCATGGAGCAATCAAAAATTATAGATACGTTGGAGATGTATCAAGGTTCTGTAGAACAATGCCACGACGCTTTTTTTAGTTGTTCTTTTTTGTCAGAAACCTCGTTTTTTGAGCTGGAACCATATCATTCTTTTGCTGAAACCATGCATTTTTTTCCTGGAAACATACCAATGTTTTTTGCTGGGAACATGCCATTTTTCTGGAACCATGTCATTTTGTTGTTGGAATCATGTTCTCGATAGAAACGACACAACCTGGCGGGGATGCGATGTCAGCGAGGGTGCGACGGCAATGAGGTGCAGAATGTGTGAGGTGGATGCGGCGATGACGGAAGGTGTGTGGATTGCTGTCTAGTGGACAACGATAGTGATGGTGGTGGTCGGGGGTGGGGGCATGCACGAGGATGAGAAAGATGACTGAAGCCAGGGAGGAAGAAGATGACCCCGGAGGGATATGGATCGAACGGCTCGGAGGGGTCCAATCCGACGGCTAGCGTGCGACCAACCAAAATTTTGGGCGCATGAGTGCATCGCCCGCCTTCTAGAGTCTAGATCGGTATTAGGGACAATCTTGAGTCGGTACTGAGGTCTAGGTTTTAGGTAGTGTCTGGAGTACTCTTACACGAGCTAGTCTTGGGAGATTCCATACTAGTTGTCTAACTTTGGAAATATTGAGTTTTAGTTCAGCGGGTTACCATGTAGTTACAATGTAACACCCACGATGCGGCTATATCTCCCACGTGTCGGAGCATGACTTAGAGGCATAACCGCATAGTAGGCATGTCGCAAGAGGGGTAATCTTTACACATCCCATGTACTGAATAAGAAAGGGATAAAGAGTTGGCTTACAATCGCCACTTCACACAATACATAAATATAACATACATCATCCGGAATACAATCAAGGTCCGACTACGGAACCAAAATAAAGAAAGACAACCCCAAATGCTAGATCCCCGGTCGCCCCAACTGGACTCCTCTACTAATCATCCGGAAAAGACACATAGTAACAGCCCGAATCCTCGTCGAACTCCCACTTGAGTTCGGTAGCGTCCCCTGCACTGGCATCATCGGCACCAGCATATGTTTGGGAGTATCTGTGAGTCCCGTGGACTCAGCAATCTCACAACCTCGCTATCAAGACTATTTAAGCTTAAAGGTAGGAAAGGAGTAGTGAGATGGAGCTGCAACAAACACTAGCATATATGGTGGCTAACTTACGCAAAAGAGAGCAAGAAGAGAAGCAAAGCATGGTCGAGAAGCTAAAATGATCAAGAAGTGATCCTGAGGCTACTTACGTTCAAGCATAACACGAGACCGTGTTCTCTTCCCGGACTCTGCCGAAAAGAGACCATCACGGCTACACACGCGGTTGATTCATTGTAATTAGATTAAGTGTCAAGTTTTCTACAACCGGATATTAACAAATTCCCATCTGCCCATAACCGCGGGCACGGTTTTCGAAAGTTCAAAAACCCCGCAGGGGTGTCCCAACTTAGCCCATCACAAGCTCTCACGGTCAACGAAGGATATTCCTTCTCCCAGGAAGACCCGATCAGGCTCGGAATCGTGGTTACAAGACATTTCGACAATGGTAAAACAAGACCAGCAAGACCACCAGCTATGCCAACAAATCCCGATAGGAGATGCACATATCTCGTTCTCAGGGCACATCGGATAAGCTAAGCGTAGAGAAACCAACATAACCCAAGTTGCCAAGGGATGGTCTCGCACGGTGCTCTAGTTTGGACCAACACTCAGAGGAGCACTGGCCCGGGGGTTTAAAATAAAGATGACCCTTGAGTCCACGGAACCCAAGGGAAAAGGCTTAGGTGGCAAATGGTAAAACCAAGGTTGGGCCTTGCTGGAGGAGTTTTATTTAAGGCGAACTGTCAAGGGGTTCCCATAACACCCAACCACGTAAGGAACGCAAAATCAAGAAACATAACACCGGTATGACGGAAACTAGGGCGGCAAGAGTGGAAAAAAAACACCAGGCATAAGGTCGAGCCTTCCACCCTTTACCAAGTATATATATGCATTAAGTAAACAAGATATAATAATGATATCCCAACAATATCCATGTTCCAACAAGGAACAAACTTCATCTTCACCTGCAACTAGCAACGCTATAAGAGGGGCTGAGCAAAGCAGTAACATAACCAAACAACGGTTTTCTAGGAAAAGTGGGTTAGAGGCTTGACATGGCATTATGGGAGGCATGATATAGCAAGTGGTAGATATCGTGGCATACCAATAGAGCGAACAACTAGCAAGCAAAGATAGAAGTGATTTCGAGGGTATGGTCATCTTGCCTACAAAGTTCTCCAATTTGACGAAAGCTTGATCCTCGTAAGCGTACTCAACGGGTTCCTCGATCACGTACTCGTCTCCCGGCTCGACCCAAGGCAAGCACACAAGCAAAAGACCAACAATCAATCACGGTGCAATGCGCAAGCAACATGATGCAAAACATGGCATGATATGCGGGATGTGATATGCAATGCATATGCGTGCTTTGGAAAGGCAAGATTGAACCAGGCATCAACTTGGCAAACCTAGTGCGCCCCTGGAAAGATGAGTTGATTTCGGTCAAAATCGATATAAAGATCACCAGAATCGGATGCACGGTTTGCCAATGGCAAGCAAAACAAGAATGACACAATTCTGCGATTAACAGCACAATGCCATCTAGAATGCAACAAGAAACTAAGCTACTGCACTCCAACATAGCCACAAAGCATATGGCAGTGATCTACTCAAGATGCTTGACAAATAATGAACACTGATCTATGGCTAAATCAGACAAGAGCAGGTTCAAACTGTTGGAATTTTGATAGTGGGCCTTTGGCCCAAAGCCCAACTAAAATTCTGAAATTCTCTTGGCCCATTCATGCACACATGTGAGTGGAGTGAGTGAGGCTAAAGTTTAGTCCCACCCCGGAAGTTGAGAGAGAGTTGCACCTCTTTATAAGGTGAGCTCTTCTACCACTTGTGTGAGCATGAGAAGAGGAGACCTACACGCCCGCTCCTCCTCCTCGCCACGCCACGCCTCATCACGACGTGCCGCGCCGCGGGTTGCGGGATTGAGCCAAGCCGAGGACAGAGCTATGCACGTTGTCTATATTTTTGCTGCTCGGGAAAAATTAATGAGTTATTAATTAATAATTAATGGACGCGTTAATTACTGAACCATTTCCAATTCTTTTGGATCATGATGACTCGAACGTGGGGTTTACTCCCACGACCTACTCGGCCCGCACTATATAGTCAGGCAGACGTCTACCCTAGCCGCGGCCACTTCGTATGGTTTCTCACCACCATTCCAGATCATTGCGCCGCCAAGCAAGTCTTCTCCATCCCTTCTTTCGGCGTGCACCGGGAGAAGGGACAGCAGGCCTCCGGAACCCCGCCTCTCGTGATCCTGTACGGGAGAGGGGCGATCAGGTTTTTTGGGAGCGTACTCGCGCGACTGCTGGCAGCGACGACTTCGCGAACGACGACTTCTTCCCCGACCTCGGCAACCTCATCCTCGAAGACATGGGCGACAACGTCAACGCCGGCGATGCTGCTCCCGCTGCACCGTATGTGATTCTATCCTTCCTTTTCGAGATCGTGGTAGAATTGATGTTTCTAGTATGTGCCCTAGATGTGATCTGTTCATCTACTATGCTAGTTCGCGTGATTAGTTTAATCTCTGCTACTGTAGTCAAGATTTATCTTCTAATTATTCGGATTAAATCTCGTAGTAACTTGCTCATATTTCCAACATTCCAAAAACCTGATTATAGGAAATTTACTCCGAGTGGTTTTGCTGCGCATCTGAAGCCGCCTGCCTTTAAGGGGGCGCAATACAAGTGGTGGCGCATGAGAGCAGTCTACTGGTTTCAGACCATGGGCTGCTATGACGCCACCAAGGGCAAGCCTGAGGGCGATCTTAATCCAGCACAGCTGGAAGCTTTCTAGAAGATCGATACCCTCTTTGAAGGCGCTATTCTAAGTGTTCTTGATGACTCCATTGTGGATTCGTATATATCGTTTGACAACGGCAAGGACATGTGGGCTGCGCTCGAGGCCAAGTTTGGTGCCTCGGAGGCCGGCAGCGAGTTGTACGTCATGGAGCAATTCTATGACTACAAGATGACTGATGAGCGCCCTGTTGTACAGCAGGCTCATGAGATACAGTCATTCGCAAAAGAACTTGAGTACTTCAAGTGTGTGTTGCCAGACAAATTTGTTGCCGGAGGCATCATTGCCAAGCTTCCACCTTCGTGGAACAATTTTGCTACTTCCCTGAAACACAAGAGACAGGAGTTTTCCGTTGCGGATCTCATTGGTACTCTTGATGTTGAAGAGAAGGAGAGAGCAAAGGACACACGTGCTCGACTTGCTGAGGGGGGTTCTAGTGCCCACATGGTACAGAAGAAGAACTCCCAGCTCAACAAGTTCAAAAACAATAAGAACAAAACTCAGGGCAAAGGCAAGTTTGATACAAAGAACAAGCCATCACATTCTACCAACTTCAAGAAGAATTCTCATAAGAAAGGGAAGGGACTTTGCCATGTCTGCGGTGATCCTAATCACTGGGCTCCGAAGTGTCCTAACCGCTTTGAGGAGCGCGAACATGAGAAGAGCGGCAAGTCCGCTAATGTTGTCATCGGTGATATTGATATGAAGGAATCAGGGCAACAAGGACTTCACCCGTGCTGACGGGGAATGGGTCACATGCCATCGTTCGAGGTGTTGGTATGGTTGATCTGAAGTTTACGTCGGGGAAGACTGTGCGTCTGAAGAACGTTCATCATGTGCCATCCATAAATAAAAATCTCGTTAGCGGTTCCCGTTTATGTCGAGATGGTTTTAAGTTGGTTTTCGAATCCAATAAAGTTGTAATTTCTAAGTATGGACAATTTGTTGGAAAAGGCTATGAAAGAGGAGGCTTGTTCCGCCTGTCTTTGTCAGATATTTCCACTAAAGTTATTAATAATGTTTGCCACAACAATGAGTCTGATATTTGGCATTGACGACTTTGTCACATTAACTTTTGTTGCATGACGCGGCTTGCCAATATGAATTTAATTCCAAAAATCTCTACTGTCAAAGGCTCTAAGTGCGAAGTATGTGTGCAAGCTAAGCAACCTCGCAAGTCCCATAAGACTACAGAGGCAAGAGACTTGGCGCCACTAGAGCTTATACATTCTGATCTTTCTGAGATGAATGGCGTGTTGACAAAAGGTGGAAAGAGATACTTCATGACGTTGATTGATGACTCCACTAGATATTGTTACGTGTATCTCCTGAAATCAAAAGATGAGGCTTTAACTTTCTTCAAAAACTATAAAGCTGAGGCAGAGAACCAACTTGATCGAAAAATTAAACGACTTAGATCCGATCGTGGTGGAGAGTATTTTTCCAATGAATTTGGTCTGTTTTGTGCGGAACATGGTATAATCCATGAGAGGACGCCTCCCTACTCACCTCAGTCAAATGGGGTAGCCGAAAGAAAGAACCAAACTCTAACTGATATGGTTAACACCATGTTAGACACATCGGGTCTTTCCAAGGAATGGTGGGGGGAGGCGCTAATGACTGCGTGTCATGTCCTAAACCGAGTTCCCACAAAGCATATGACCATGACTCCATTTGAGGAATGGGAAAGGAAAAGATCGAAACTCTCTTACCTACGTACTTGGGGTTGTTTGGCGAAAGTCAATATACCAATTCCCAAGAAGCGCAAGCTTGGACCAAAAACCATGGATTGTGTTCTTCTGGGCTATGCTTTTCATAGCATCGGCTATAGATTTTTGATAATAAAATCTGAGGTATCCGACATGCATGTTGGTACGATTATGGAGTCGAATGATGCAACTTTCTTTGAGGACATATTTCCTATGAAGGATATGTCGAGTTCATCAAATCAGGAGATACCTACTCCATCTAGTGAGGAATTCACTATAATTCCTGAACCCACCATTGCGATGGAACACGTTGAGAATCCTGTTGAGGGTGACAATGGAACTCATGTGAGGAGTAAGAGACAGAGGACTGCAAAGTCTTTTGGTGATGATTTCATTGTGTACCTCATGGATGACACACCCAGGACTATTTCAGAAGCCTATGCATCTCCTGATGCTGACTACTGGAAGGAAGCTGTACGTAGCGAGATGGATTCCATCTTAGCTAACGGTACCTGGGAGATCACTGACCGTCCTTATGGGTGCAAACCTGTAGGATGTAAGTGGGTGTTCAAGAAGAAGCTTAGACCTGATGGTACGATTGAAAAGTACAAGGCACGGCTTGTGGCCAAGGGTTATACCCAGAAAGAAGGTGAAGACTTCCTTGATACTTACTCACCCGTGGCTAGACTGACCACAATTCGGGTGCTACTATCACTGGCTGCCTCACATGGTCTTCTCGTTCATCAAATGGATGTTAAGACAGCTTTCCTCAATGGAGAGTTGAAGGAGGAAATTTACATGGATCAGCCAGATGGTTTTGTAGTACCTGGTCAGAGAGGAAAGGTGTGCAAGTTATTAAAGTCTTTATATGGCCTTAAACAAGCTCCTAAGGAGTGGCATGAGAAGTTCGAAAGAACATTAACTACTGCCGGCTTTGTAGTAAATGATGGTGACAAGTGCGTGTACTATCACTATGGTGGGGGCGAAGGAGTTATTCTTTGTCTATATGCCGATGACATACTGATCTTTGGAACCAAACTTGATTTAATCAAGGAGGTTAAGGATTTCTTATCTCGCTGTTTTGAGATGAAGGATCTAGGAGTAGCTGATGTTATCTTAAACATCAAGCTGTTGAGAGATGAGAATGGTGGGATCACACTGCTTCAGTCTCACTATGTGGAAAAGGTCTTGAGTCGTTTTGGGTATAGCGACTGCACGCCTTCTCCAACTCCATATGATGCTAGTGTGTTGCTTCGAAACAACCGACGGATTGCTAGAGATCAACTGAGGCATTCTCAGATTATTGGCTGGCTTATGTATTTGGCGAGTGCCACGAGGCCTGACATCTCTTTTGCTGTGAGCAAGCTGAGTCGGTTTGTGTCAAAATTGGGAAATGATCATTCGCATGCGCTTGAGAGAGTTATGCGCTATTTGAAAGGCACCGTGAGCTATGGGATTCACTACACCGGGTATCCAAGGGTACTGGAGGGTTATAGTGACTCAAACTGGATATCTGATGCTGATGAGATTAAGGCCACAAATGGTTATGTTTTCACACTTGGTGGTGGTGCTGTTTCCTAGAAGTCTTGCAAGCAGACCATCATAATGAGGTCAACTATGGAAGCATAACTCACAGCATTAGACACTGCCACTATTGAAGCAGAGTGGCTTCGTGAACTCTTGATGGACTTACCTATGGTTGAAAAACCAATACCCCCTATCCCGATGAACTGTGATAATCAAATTGTGATCGTCAAGATAAACAGTTCAAAGGACAATATGAAGTCCTCAAGGCATGTGAAGAGGAGACTGAAATCTGTCAGAAAATTGAGGAACTCCGGAGTTATTACGTTGGATTATATCCAAACATCGAAAAATTTGGCAGATCCCTTCACAAAGGGTCTATCACGTAATGTGATAGATAATGCATCGATGGAGATGGGTCTGAGACCCACCGCATGAGTTGTCCATAGTGGTAAGACACTCTATGTGATCGGAGATCCCGTGAAGTAGAAGTGGGAGACAAGTTGTTGGTCAGCTGGGAGGAGAGTATCCCTATATTACCTATCCCACTCCATGAAGATGCAATACTCTCCTAATCTGCATGGCAGGTTGATACTTATCTTAATGTGTTCCAAGTGGCTTATTCGGGTAATGTTGGGGATATTACTACCAGTATGACCCGCCCAGGAGGGGCCGGGTCAACCATAATGGCGGGTTACATAAGAAGCCCAATATACATTCAAGATGATAGTTTATTAAAACATATAGAAGGCCCAAAGGCCTGGGGCCGGCTTAAGGCCCGATATTGTAAACCGTCGTATGTAAGGAAAGACATGTAAAGGAAGTCACCGAGCCGGACACGGTTATGAGCCGGCGGGGACTCTATAGGCCACCATGCGTCAACCCATGTATATAAGGGGACAGCCCGGTGGCGGCTTAAGGAAAGAGACAACCAAATCGATAATCAAGCCGGCGAGTTGAGCCCCTTGGAGATTGAAAACTTCAGCAATACCAATCCCATCTAGACGTAGGCTTTTACCTTCATCGTAAGGGGCCGAACTAGTATAAAAACTCTCTCGTGTATCCCTTGTCCCGATTAACCCCTTTAAGCTTCCTAGTGCGATGGCCCTACGACTAAGTCCTTGCTCTAGGACATCTGCCGTGTCAACTCCATGATAGTTGGCGCCCACCGTGGGGCTAGCGCACGGTGGATTTGAGTTCTTGAAGGGCAACTTCGAAGGGCTCAAGGGATACGCTATGGGTCGGATGACCAAGAGTCGTCACGACAAGCTCTACATCGACAACGAAGGCTGGGGCCCCGAGGCCGGCTCAATCGAGTACGGGTACTGGGTCCCCTTCGGCGGAATTCACGTCTTCATCGGCTGGATCAGCGAGTCAGGCCTTGAGCCGGACGTCCACACTAACCTCATCGAAACGGCTCAGCGCGCCAGGACCGCCCGTGTTCAATCTGTCGTGAAACATGCCTTCGTAGGTTGCATCCATGGCGGTGAATACTCCGAAGGATCGATGGAAGGCGGGGAGACAGTCATCTGCTCTGATACTACATCATCGACAAGTGAGACGGACTCGTTGTACCAGCTGCAAGACGGCATGCTCGGGGGCTGTTCCGATGGCAGCAGTATTCCGGACCCTCTTGAGCCGCCGAATTGGGCCGGAGTCCTCATGGTGGGGACGCAGCTCGGGCAGAATTCTACCGCATTGGCAGCAGCAGCTACCGGGTCAGCAGCAGCCGGGTCAGGAGACCCTGCGCGCCCCCCGGCTTACTTTCTAATGGACCTCATGGATCGGCTGATGACTCTGTTAACCGCTGCGGTAGAGCCGGCGGATAAAGCCCAGCATGATGCAGAAGTAGCACGCGTGCGGGAGGAGATGGTGCAAGCTAAAGAAAATCTAGCCGCGGAGGAAACCCGGATGGCAGCAGAACGAGCAGCTCTGGACGCTCGTGCTCAGCAACTTTAAGCAGAAACTTTCCGGCTCTCGGTGGATCTTAACGCATCAAACGAGGTCGTGAGGGGGAGGCATCAGTAAACTCAGTCGCGTATGCCTCTAACGCTGGATCCGAGGAACCTGTTCCATACACCCGGGGCTGCGGGAGCCACCCGCCGGAGGCAAACCAGGTCACGACACCCGGTGCACCAGTTCAGCCACGCGCCATGGAGCCACCTCGTGTAAATATAGCTCCTCCTCTTTATGTGTCAACACCTCCGGGTCACTTCTCCAACCCCCTGGAAAACCTCATCGCAACATCGGCTCGTTTGGCGGCTCTCCCAATGGAAGGCGACTCGCCAGCAGCAATTGAAACCCGGAGGGTGAGAGAACTACTTCAGACAGCTCTGGCCCAGCAGGATGCATACTCCTACAGTCGAGACAGGATTCATTCAACTCCTCGCCCAAGTCGGTGCCCGAGTTACAGTAGGCACATGGAGTCTGCAGAGATGTCAAGTAATGCTCAACGCCACAACCGGCCATATAGGCATGAGCCGGTGCGGGCTGGAGCCCTTAACTTGGCGGATGAAGAGAGGATTCGTCAAGAGGCGGAACGAGCGGCTCAAATAGCAGCAGAGCAGGCACCTCATCAAACCTTTCCAGCTTATCCAGCAACCTCGGTTGAGGCAGGTGTGGCCACAAGAACCGGAGGCGTACCTTTCTTGGTACCGGCCATACGCAATGAGCGGTTACCAAAAGATTTCAAGGGGCCTCGTAAGGTGCCTAATTACACGGCTGACCTACAGCTGGGGGCTTGGATTGAGAGTTATGAGATGGCTATGGAGCTGTTGGAGGTTAGCGACGCTGCAATGGCCAAGTATTTTACCATGATGTTGGATGGAATAGCTCAGACCTGGTTGAAGGGATTGCCACCCAATTCTATCGGCTCATGGGCAGAGTTGAAAGCGCGGTTCATCCAGAACTTTAAGGACACGTGTAAGCAGCCAATGTCGATTGTGGACCTGACCAATTCCAAGCAAGAGGATGGTGAATATACAACCCATTAGGTGCGCCAGGTCAAGGAGATAATACATTCCTCTGATAAGATGGATGCCGGCTCAACAATTTTGATGTTGGAGAAAAATTGCCGTTTTGAACCTCTGAAGCAGAAGCTGGGACGGCTTAAACGTGACTGTAATGACATGGGAACGTTGATGGCAGCTCTTGTCAAGTATGCTGATTCTGATACCACCAAGGACCCGGTGTCTGACGAAGAAAAGGCAACAAAGGGAAAGAAGAACGGCAACGGCAAGGGTCACCAGCATAACCCGGCGAATCAGGGAGGTAATAAACATAAGGCTGATGAGTTTGTTGCTAATAATAATGCGCAGGGTGGTAATTAGCGGCGCAAGGGCAGACAGCCCCCTCAGTCAGGCGGGTCAGGTCCCACTCTTGAGCAATTGTTGAATGAACCTTGTCCAAAGCACGACACCCGGGAGAAGCCAGCCACCCACCTGTGGAAAGATTGCATGATCATGAAGGCATTTAAAAATTCAAATGCATTTGATGGGGGTCACGGCCCAGGTGGCGATTCAGGTGGAGGCGACTGTCAGGGCCCGGGCGTCGGTTCAGGCGGAGGAGGTTTTCAAGGTCAAGGTTAGCCTGGTCACCAAGGAGGATATAATCAGCAACACGGCCAAGGGAATCAGCAGCAGCAATCCGGTTATTAGAGCAACCCGAAGCAATTGAGTAGCAGACAGTATCATGTCTTTACTACCAGTTTATGTAAGAGGGACCAGACACTTCACAAGAGGGCCGTCAATGTCGTTGAGCCGGCAATTCCACGGTATCTATGTTGGTCGGAGCAGCCTATTGTGTGGAGCAGAGAGGATCACCCGCCCCGGGTTGATAATCCGTGTCACTTGGCTTTGGTAGTGGCACCTCAAGTTGGTGGGTACAAGTTTACTAAGGTGCTCATGGATGGAGGCAGCAGCATCAACATCCTCTACTATGAGACGTTCCGCCGGATGAGATTGACAGATAAAAATCTTAAACAATCCAACATTGTTTTCCACGGTGTGGTACCTGGTAAATCGGCATACCCAGTTGGTAAGATTGAGCTGGAAGTAGCCTTTGGGGATGAGTATGACTCCAGAGCGGAAAAATTAACCTTTAAGGTGGTTAAGATCAAAAGCCCATATCATGCTCTGTTTGGGCAGCCGGCTTATGCCAAGTTCATGGCTCAGCCGTGTTACATATATTTGCAGGTCAAGATGTCGGGTCATAAAGGCACCATTACAGTACATGGGAGCCGAAAGATAGCCTTGGAATGTGAAGAAGGTGATGATGCCTATGTTGAATCTGTTTGCGCAACCGAGGAGTTAAATTTTTACAAAGATCATGTTGACCCGACAGACATGACGCCATTAAAGAAACCAACGACAGAGCAAGAGCCGGAGTTGAAATTCAAATCAGCTGATGACACTAAGATGGTTGACTTTGTACCTGGCGACTCATCCAAACAATTCATCATCAGCGCAAACTTAGATCCAAAATAGGAAAGCGCGCTCATCGAGTTCATCCGTGAGAACCGGGACATCTTTGCATGGAAACCTTCAGACAGGCCGGGTGTCCCGAGGGAACTCGTTGAGCACACTCTTAATATCGATCCAAAGTTCAAACCTGTCAGACAGTTTCTCCGACGGTTTAATGAAGAAAGGCGCAAGGCCATTGGGGAAGAGGTGGCCCGGCTCTTGGCAGCCAGGTTCATTGTGCAGGTCTTTCACCCCGAATGGTTAGATAACCTGGTGCTTGTACTAAAAAAGAATGGCACGTGGCGTCTGTGTGTGGATTACATAGATCTGAACAAGGCTTGTCCGGCTAATCCTTTTGCTCTCCCCCATATTGATCAGATCATTGATGCTACGGCGGGTTGCGCACGGTTGAGTTTCTTAGATGCTTATTCCGGTTATCATCAGATTAAGATGGCAGTCAAGGATCAAGAGAAGACAACTTTTATAACTCCTTTTGGAGCTTTCTGCTATGTGTCTATGCCTTTTGGGCTTAAGAGTGTCCAGGTGACTTACCAGCGGTGTGTGCAGAATTGTCTTCACAATCAAATTGGGCGCAATGTTCATGCTTATGTGGATGATATAGTGGTGAAATCCAGGGAAGAGGAAACCTTGGTCACGGACCTGAAAGAGACTTTTGATAATCTCTGGGTTTACAAAATGATGCTTAACCCGGCCAAGTGTGTTTTTCGAGTGCCAGCCGGCAAGCTCTTGGGATTTTTGGTGTCTAACCGAGGTATTGAAGCTAACCCAGAGAAAATCAAGGCAATTACATCCCTAGCCAAATCAACCTGCGTCAATGATGTTTAGCGGCTGGCAGGTCGTGTGGCTGCTTTGAGCCGGTTCATAAGCCGGTTAGGGGAAAAGGGTATGCCTCTGTATCAGTTGATGAAGAAAACAGATGTTTTTGTTTGGAGATATGCTGCGAACGCTGCTTTTGAGGATCTGAAGGCACAGCTGGCTGAGCCGCCGGTCCTGGCTGCTCCAATTGAGAAAGAGATGCTATTGTTATATGTGGCTGCTAACTCATGGGCTGTTAGTGTGGCTATTGTGGTAGAGGGCAAGGAGGCTGGCAAAGAGCATCCGGTTCAGTGGCCAGTTTATTATGTCAGTGAAGTGCTAATTGAGTCTAAGCAACGATATCCACATTGGCAGAAGCTTGTTTATGGGGTGTTCATGGCGAGCCGGAAGCTTAAGCATTACTTTCAGGGACATCCAATCACTGTGATTAGCTCTGCTCCTTTAGGAGATATTATTCAAAACAGAGAAGCCACGGGGCGAGTCGCCAAGTGGGAAATTGAGCTTGGGTCTCATGGGTTGAAGTATGTTCCACGTACTGCAATTAAGTCTCAAGCCCTGGTCGACTTCATCAATGACTGGACAGAGATGCAGATACCAGAAGAGAAGCCAGACAACACGTATTGGACTATTCATTTTGATGCATCCAGGCAATTGGAAGGCTCGGGGGCTAGAGTCGTGCTAACTTCCCCACGAGGTGACAAATTTTGTTATGTGTTACGGTTGATGTTTCCTTGCACTAACAACGCAGTAGAGTATGAAGCCTTGCTCCATGGTCTTCGAGTGGCAAAAGAGATGAGCTTAAGCCAGGTCAGATGTCTTGGTGACTCGGATCTAGTGGCTCAACAGGTGTCTGGCAAGTGGGATTCCAAGGACCCTCTCATGGCGGCTTATCGCCGAGAGGTTGATGCCGTTGCAGGATAATTTAAAGGTTATCACGTGGAACACATTGACCGTCGAAAGAACGAAGCAGCTGATGCTTTAAGCCGGCTGGGGCCTCAGCGTAAGCCGGTGCCACCTAACACCTTTTTGGATGTTTTGCATAACCCCTCTGTCAAGTTGCCCACAGAAGAAGATTTAGCTGTTCCTGACCCGGAGGCGCAGTTGGTAGCGGCTCTTCATGTCATCCCAGATTGGACAGTGCCGTTCTTGGCTTACATGACCCAGGGAGAGTTGCAGCGGATGAGACCCTGGCTCGACAGATAACCCGGCGATCTAAGTCCATGATGATTTCGGATGGAGAGTTATACCATCGCAGTGTTTCCGGAGCGTTTCAGCGGTGTTTTCCCCAGAAGAAGGTCAAGAAATCCTTTGCGAGATCCATGAAGGTGATTGTGGTCATCACGTCAGGTCAAAATCTTTACTGGCCAAGGCGTTTCGTCACGGTTTTTACTGGTTGACAGCTCACGCTGATGCAGAAGATCTGGTCAGTAGATGTGATGGATGTCAAAAATTTGCACGACGAGCGCATGTGCCAGCTCAAGAGCTCCAGATGATTCCAATCACTTGGCCGTTTGCGGTCTGGGGGCTTGACATGGTGGGACCTT
Organism: Triticum aestivum; assembly: GCF_018294505.1. NCBI lineage: Eukaryota > Viridiplantae > Streptophyta > Magnoliopsida > Poales > Poaceae > Triticum > Triticum aestivum. The sequence goes on from NC_057812.1 coordinate 687,572,231, forward strand.
TCAAAAGGTCTAAGGATAAAAAGACACATCTCCTGGTGGCAGTTGATAAATTCACCAAGTGGGTTGAGGCGGAGCCTGTGAGTAAATGTGACGCAGCCACGACGATTCAGTTCATGAAAAAAATGATTTTCCGTTTCGGGTTTCCACACAGTATTATCACTAACAATGGCACTAATCTGTCCCAAGGAGCTATGGAGGAATTTTTTCAACGAGAACACATCCGGCTTGATGTTTCTTCTGTAGCTCACCCTCAATCCAATGGTCAAGCTGAGAGAGCCAATCAGGAAATTTTGAAAGGCCTCAAACCCCGGCTTATGGTTCCTTTACAACGAACGCCGGGTTGTTGGGTAGAGGAATTACCCTCGGTATTATGGAGTATCAATACTACGCCCAATAGGTCTACGGGTTACACACCTTTCTTCATGGTTTATGGAGCAGAAGCAGTATTGCCTAGTGACATCCGTCATGACTCGCCCCGTGTGGCGGCTTATGTTGAAGCTAATAATGAACAAGCCAGACAGGATGCACTTGACTTGTTGGATGAAGAAAAAAACTTAGCAGCGGCCCGGTCAACAATTTATCAACAGGACCTGCGTCGTATCATAGCCGCCGGGTTAAGTCCATGACTTTTCAGGCAGGCGACTTGGTGCTCCAGCTCATCCAGGATCTTTAAGATGCACACAAGTTATCCCCACCTTGGGAAGGGCCCTTTTGTTGGAAATATGCCCTAGAGGCAATAATAAAAGTATTATTATTATATTTCCTTGTTCATGATAATTGTCTTTTATTCATGCTATAACTGTATTATCCGGAAATTGTAATACACGTGTGAATACATAGACCACAATATGTCCCTAGTGAGCCTCTAGTTGACTAGCTCGTTGTGATCAATAGATAGTCATGGTTTCCTGGCTATGGACATTGGATGTCGTTGATAACGGGATCACATCATTAGGAGAATGATGTGATGGACAAGACCCAATCCTAAGCTTAGCACAAAGATCGTGTAGTTCGTTTGCTAGAGCTTTGCCAATGTCAAGTATCTCTTCCTTTGACCATGAGATCGTGTAACTCCTGGATACCGTAGGAGTGCCTTGGGTGTATCAAACGTCACAACGTAACTGGGTGACTATAAAGGTACACTACAGGTATCTCCGAAAGTATCTATTGTTTTATGCGGATCGAGACTGGGATTTGTCACTCCGTGTAAACGGAGAGGTATCTTTGGGCCCACTCGGTAGGACATCATCATATGCGCAATGTGACCAAGGAGTTGATCACGGGATGATGTGTTACGGAACGAGTAAAGTGACTTGCCGGAAACGAGATTGAACAAGGTATTGGATACCGACGATCGAATCTCGGGCAAGTAAAATACCGCTAGACAAAGGGAATTGAATACGGGATTGATTAAGTCCTTGACATCGTGGTTCATCCGATGAGATCATCGTGGAACATGTGGGAGCCAACATGGGTATCCAGATCCCGCTGTTGGTTATTGACCGGAGAACGTCTCGGTCATGTCTGCATGTCTCCCGAACCCGTAGGGTCTACACACTTAAGGTTCGATGACGCTAGGGTTATAAAGGAAGCTTGTATGTGGTAACCGAATGTTGTTCGGAGTCCCGGATGAGATCCCGGACGTCACGAGGAGTTCCGGAATGGTCCGGAGGTAAAGATTTATATATGGGAAGTCCTGTTTTGGTCACCGGAAAAGTTTCGGGCGATATCGGTATTGTACCGGGACCACCGGGAGGGTCCCGGGGGTCCACCAAGTGGGGCCACATGCTCCAGAGGCATACATGGGCCAAGTATGAGAGAGCACCAGCCCCTAGGTGGGCTAGGGCTCCTCCCACCATGGCCCATGTGGCTAGAGGGGGAGAAGGGGCAAACCCTAAGGGGATATGGGCCTTAGGGCCCATATTGGTGCGCCTCCCTCTCCGCTCCCCTCTTGGCCGCACCCCAAAACCCATCTAGGGTTGGCCGCCGCCCCTTGGGGGTGGGAAACCCTAGAGGGGGGCGCAGCCCCCTCTCCCCCTATAAATAGTGAGGCATAGGGCTGCCCATAACACGCGATTTGATCTCTCGTTGGTGCAGCCCTGCCCTTCTCCCTCCTCCTCTTCTCCCATGGTGCTTGGCGAAGCCCTGCGGGATTGCCACGCTCCTCCACCACCACCACGCCGTTGTGCTGCTGTTGGATGGAGTCTTCCTCAACCTCTCCCTCTCTCCTTGCTGGATCAAGGCGTGGGAGACGTCACCGGGCTGTACGTGTGTTGAACGCGGAGGTGCCGTCCGTTCGGCACTTGATCATCGGTGATCTGAATCACGACGAGTACGACTCCATCAACCCCGTTCACTTGAACGCTTCCGCTTAGCGATCTACAAGGGTATGTAGATGCACTCCCCTTTCTACTCGTTGCTGGTCTCTCCATAGATAGATCTTGGTGATTCGTAGGAAAATTTTTGAATTTCTGCTACGTTCCCCAACAGTGGCATCATGAGCTAGGTCTATTGCGTAGATTCTTTGCACGAGTAGAACACAAAGTAGTTGTGGGCGTTGATGTTGTTCAATATGCTTACCGTTACTAGTCCAATCTTGTTTTGACGGTATTGTGGGATGAAGCGGCCCGGACCGACCTTACACGTACTCTTACGTGAGACAGGTTCCACCGATTGACATGCACTTGGTGCATAAGGTGGCTAGCGGGTGCCAGTCTCTCCCACTTTAGTCGGAACGGATTCGATGAAAAGGGTCCTTATGAAGGGTAAATAGCAATTGGCATATCACGTTGTGGTCTTGCGTAGGTAAGAAACGTTCTTGCTAGAAACCCATAGCAGCCACGTAAAACATGCAAACAACAATTAGAGGACGTCTAACTTGTTTTTGCAGGGTATGCTATGTGATGTGATATGGCCAAAAGGATGTGATGAATGATATATGTGATGTATGAGATTGATCATGTTCTTGTAATAGGATTCACGACTTGCATGTCGATGAGTATGACAACCGGCAGGAGCCATAGGAGTTGTCTTAATTTATTGTATGACCTGCGTGTCATTAAAGAACGCCATGTAACTTACTTTACTTTATTGCTAAACGCGTTAGCCATAGAAGTAGAAGTAGTCGTTGGCGTGACAACTTCATGAAGACACGATGATGGAGATCATGATGATGGAGATCATGGTGTCATGCCGGTGACGATGATGATCATGGAGCCCCGAAGATGAAGATCAAAAGGAGCAAAATGATATTGGCCATATCATGCACTATATAATTGCATGTGATGTTTATCATGTTTATACATCTTATTTGCTTAGAACGACGGTAGTAAATAAGATGATCCCTCATTAAAATTTCAAGAAGTGTTCTCCCCTAACTGTGCACCGTTGCTACAGTTCGTCGTTTCGAAGCACCACGTGATGATCGGGTGTGATAGATTCTTACGTTCACATACAACGGGTGTAAGACAGTTTTACACAGCGAAAACACTTAGGGTTAACTTGACGAGCCTAGCATGTGCAGACATGGCCTCGGAACACGGAGACCGAAAGGTCGAGCATGAGTCATATGGTAGATACGATCAACATGAAGATGTTCACCGACGTTAACTAGTCCGTCTCACGTGATGATCGGACACGGCCTAGTTGACTCGGATCATGTAATCACTTAGATGACTAGAGGGATGTCTATCTGAGTGGGAGTTCATAAGATGAACTTAATTATCCTGAACATAGTCAAAAGACCTTTTGCAAATTATGTCGTAGTTCACGCTATAGTTCTACTGTTTTAGATATGTTCCTAGAGAAAATATAGTTGAAAGTTGATAGTAGCGATTATGCGATCAGTAGAAAGCTTATGCCCTTAATGCACCGCTTAATGTGCTGAACCCCAAACGTCGTTTGTGGATGTTTCGAACATCGAACATACACGTTTTGATAACTACGTGATAGTTCAGTTAAACGGTTTAGAATTGAGGCACCAAAGATGTTTTTGAAACATCGCGAAACATATGAGATGTTTTGAGGGCTGAAATTGGGATTTCAGGCTCGTGCCCACGTCAAGAGGTATAAGACCTCCGACGATTTTCTTAGCCTGCAAACTAAGGGAGAAAAGCTCAATCGTTGAGCTTGTACTCAGATTGTCTGAGTGCAACAATCACTTGAATCGAGTGGGAGTTGATCTTCCAGATGAGATAGTGATGTTTCCCCAAAGTCATTGCCACCAAGCTGCTAGAGCTTCGTGATGAACTATAACATATCAGGGATAGATATGATGATCCTTGAAATATTCGTGATGTTTGACACCGCGAAAGTAGAAATCAAGAAGGAGCATCAATCGTTGATGGTTGGTGAAACCACTAGTTTCAAGAAGGGTAAGGGAACAAAGGGATACTTTATGAAATGGCAATTCAGCTGCTGCTCTAGTGAAGAAACCCAAGGTTGAACCCAAACCCGAGACTAAGTGCTTCTGTAATAAGGGGAACAACCACTGGAGCAGGATTACCCTAGATACTTGGTAGATGAGAAGGCTGGCAAGGTCGATAGAAGTATATTGGATATACATTATGTTAATGTGTACTTTACTAGTACTCCTAGTAGCATCAGGGTATTAGATACCAGTTCGATTGCTAAGTGTTAGTAACTCGAAATAAAAGCTACGGAATAAAACGGAGACTAGCTAAAGGTGAGCTGACGATACATGTTGGAAGTGTTTCCAAAGTTTGATGTGATCTAACATCGCACACTCCCTCTACCATCAAGATTAGTATTAAACCTGAATAAGTGCTCTTGCACCTATAGGAATGGTTTATTGAATCTTGATCGTAGGGATACACATTTTCATGCCAAAAGATATAAGATAGTAATGATAGTACCACTTACTTGTGGCACTGCTGTGTAAGTCATATTGGTATAAAACGCATGAAGAAGCTCCATGTTGATGGATCTTTGGACTCACTCGTTTTTGAAAAGTTTGAGACATGCGAACCATGTCTATTGGTATATATGCATGAAGAAACTCCATGCAAATGGACCGTTTGAACTCACTTGATTTTGAATTACTTGAGATATGCAAATCATACCACATGGGCAAGATGACTGAAAAGCCTCGGTTTCAGTAAGATGGAGCAAGATAGCAACTTGTAGGAAGTAACACATTTTGATGTGTGCAGTCCAATGAGTGCTGAGGCATGCAGTGAATATCGTTATGTTCTTACTTCACAGATGATTCGAGTAGATGTTGAGAATATTTACTTGATGAAACACAAGTCTGAATTATTGAATGGTTCAAGTAATTTCAGAGTGAAGTAGAAGATCATTGTGACAAGAGGATGAAATGTCTATGATATGATCATAGAGATGAATATCTGAGTTACGAGTTTTGGCACACAATTAAGACATTGTGGAAATTGTTTCATAATTAATACCGCCTGGAACACCATAGTGTGATGGTGTGTTCGAACATCTTAGTTGCACCCTATTGAATATGGTGCGTACCATGATGTCTCTTATCGAATTACCACTATCGTTCATGGGTTAGGCATTAGAGACAACCACATTCACTTTAAATAGGGCACCACGTAATTCCGATGAGATGACACCGTATGAATTATGGTTTAGAGAAACCTAAGTTGTCGTTTCTTAAAAGTTTGGGGCTGCGACGCTTATATGAAAAAGTTTCAGGTTGATAAGCTCGAACCCAAAGCGGATAAAATGCATCTTCATAGGAAACCCAAAAACAGTTGGGTATACCTCCTAATTCAAGATCCGAAAGCAATATGGATTGTTTCTAGAATCGGGTCCTTTCTCGAGGAAAAGTTTCTCTCGAAAGAATTGAGTGGGAGGATGATGGAGACTTGATGAGGTTATTGAACCATCACTTCAAACAGTGTGTAGCAGGGCACAGGAAGTTGTTCCCGTGGCACCTACACCAATTGAAGTGGAAGCTTATGATATTGATCATGAAGTTTCGGATCAAATCACTGCCGTACCTCGTAGGGTGACAAGGATACGTACTACTTCAGAGTGGTACGGTAATCCTGTCTTGGAAGTCATGTTGCTAGACAACAATGAACCTACGAGCTATGGAGAAGCGATGGTGGGCCCGGATTCCGATAAATGGCTTGAGGCCATAAAATCCGAGAGAGGATCCATGTATGAAAACAAAGTGTAGACTTTGGCAGAACGGCTCGATGGTCGTAAGGCTAATGAGTACAGATGGATTTCAAAAGGAAGACGGACAATGATGGTAAATGTCACCATTAAGAAAGCTCGACTTGTCGTTAAGATGTTTTCCTACAAGTTCAAGGAGTTGACTACGATGAGATTTTCTCACTCGTAGCGATGCTAAGAGTCTGTTGGAATTATATTAGCGATTACTGCATTATTTATGAAATCTTGCAGATAGGATGTCAAAACATTGTTTCCTCGACGATTTTCTTGAGGAAAGGTTGTATGTGATACAACCGGAAGGTTTTGTCAATCCCGAAGGATGCTAATAAGTATGCAAAGCTTCAGCAATCCTTCTAAGGACTGGAGTGAGCATCTCGGAGTTGGAATGTATGCTTTGATGATGATCAAAAATTTTGGGTTTGTACAAAGTTTATGAGAAACTTGTATTTCCAAAGAAGTGAGTGGGAGCACTATAGAATTTCTGATGAGTATATGTTGATCAGAAATGATGTAGAATTTCTAGAAAGCATATAGGGTTATTTGAAAGGTGTTTTTCAATAGAAAACCTGGATTAAGCTACTTGAACATTGAGCATCGAGATCTATAAGGATAGATCAAAATGCTTAATAATACTTTCAAATGAGCACATACCTTGACATGATCTTGAAGGTGTTCAAGATGGACCAGTCAAAGAAGGAGTTCTTGCCTGAGTTGTAAGGTACGAAGTTAAGACTTAAAGCTCGACTACGGCAGAATAGAGAGAAAGGACGAAGGTCGTCCCCTATGCTTAAGACGTAGGCTCTTCAGTATGCTATGCTGTGTACCGCACCTGAAGTGTGCCTTGCCATGAGTCAGTCAAGGGGTACAAGAGTGATCCAAGAATGGATCACAGGACAGCGGTCAAAGTTATCCTTAGTAACTAGTGGACTAAGGAATTTTTCTCAATTATGGAGGTGGTAAAAGAGTTCGTCGTAAAGGGTTATGACGATGCAAGCTTGACACCTATCCGGATAGCTCTGAGTAGAGAGACCGGATACATATAATGGAGCAATAATTTAGAATAGCTCCAAGTAGAACAGTTGTTTGGAATAGCTCCAAATAGAGCGTGGTAGCTGCATCTAGGAGATGACATAGAGATTTGTAAAGCACACACGGATCTGAAAGGTTCAGACCCGTTGACTAAAACGTCTCTCACAAGCAACATGATCAAACATAAAACTCATTGAGTGTTAATCACATAGTGATGTGAACTAGACTACTGACTCTAGTAAACTCTTGGGTATTAGTCACATGGCGATGTGACCTGTGAGTGTTAATCACATGGCGATGTGAACTGGATTATTGACTCTAGTGCAAGTGGGAGACTGTTGGAAATATGCCCTAGAGGCAATAATAAAAGTATTATTATTATATTTCCTTGTTCATGATAATTGTCTTTTATTCATGCTATAACTGTATTATCCGGAAATCGTAATACACGTGTGAATACATAGACCACAATATGTCCCTAGTGAGCCTCTAGTTGACTAGCTCGTTGTGATCAACAGATAGTCATGGTTTCCTGGCTATGGACATTGGATGTCGTTGATAACGGGATCACATCATTAGGAGAATGATGTGATGGACAAGACCCAATCCTAAGCTTAGCACAAAGATCGTGTAGTTCGTTTGCTAGAGCTTTGCCAATGTCAAGTATCTCTTCCTTTGACCATGAGATCGTGTAACTCCTGGATACCGTAGGAGTGCCTTGGGTGTATCAAACGTCACAACGTAACTGGGTGACTATAAAGGTACACTACAGGTATCTCCGAAAGTATCTATTGTTTTATGCGGATCGAGACTGGGATTTGTCACTCCGTGTAAACGGAGAGGTATCTTTGGGCCCACTCGGTAGGACATCATCATATGCGCAATGTGACCAAGGAGTTGATCACGGGATGATGTGTTACGGAACGAGTAAAGTGACTTGCCGGAAACGAGATTGAACAAGGTATTGGATACCGACGATCGAATCTCGGGCAAGTAAAATACCGCTAGACAAAGGGAATTGAATACGGGATTGATTAAGTCCTTGACATCGTGGTTCATCCGATGAGATCATCGTGGAACATGTGGGAGCCAACATGGGTATCCAGATCCCGCTGTTGGTTATTGACCGGAGAACGTCTCGGTCATGTCTGCATGTCTCCCGAACCCGTAGGGTCTACACACTTAAGGTTCGATGACGCTAGGGTTATAAAGGAAGCTTGTATGTGGTAACCGAATGTTGTTCGGAGTCCCGGATGAGATCCCGGACGTCACGAGGAGTTCCGGAATGGTCCGGAGGTAAAGATTTATATATGGGAAGTCCTGTTTTGGTCACCGGAAAAGTTTCGGGCGATATAGGTATTGTACCGGGACCACCGGGAGGGTCCCGGGGGTCCACCAAGTGGGGCCACATGCTCCAGAGGCATACATGGGCCAAGTATGAGAGAGCACCAGCCCCTAGGTGGGCTAGGGCTCCTCCCACCATGGCCCATGCGGCTAGAGGGGGAGAAGGGGCAAACCCTAAGGGGATATGGGCCTTAGGGCCCATATTGGTGCGCCTCCCTCTCCCCTCCCCTCTTGGCCGCACCCCAAAACCCATCTAGGGTTGGCCGCCGCCCCTTGGGGGTGGGAAACCCTAGAGGGGGGCGCAGCCCCCTCTCCCCCTATAAATAGTGAGGCATAGGGCTGCCCATAACACGCGATTTGATCTCTCGTTGGTGCAGCCCTGCCCTTCTCCCTCCTCCTCTTCTCCCATGGTGCTTGGCGAAGCCCTGCGGGATTGCCACGCTCCTCCACCACCACCACGCCGTTGTGCTGCTGTTGGATGGAGTCTTCCTCAACCTCTCCCTCTCTCCTTGCTGGATCAAGGCGTGGGAGACGTCACCGGGCTGTACGTGTGTTGAACGCGGAGGTGCCGTCCGTTCGGCACTTGATCATCGGTGATCTGAATCACGACGAGTACGACTCCATCAACCCCGTTCACTTGAACGCTTCCGCTTAGCGATCTACAAGGGTATGTAGATGCACTCCCCTTTCTACTCGTTGCTGGTCTCTCCATAGATAGATCTTGGTGATTCGTAGGAAAATTTTTGAATTTCTGCTACGTTCCCCAACACCTTTGTGGTCAGTAAAAATTTAAACAATGGGTCATACTACCTCATTGACATTCGAGAGCATGCAGACTCACGTAAGTCGGAAGAGGCGACCCGCCGGCCATGGAACATTGCTCAACTTCGGCCATATTACACCTGAGCCACCGGCTCTCATCATGTATATACGTTCACGTTGTATATACTATGATAAGCAATAAAGTAAGACCATCGGTCTCTTTTCTTTTCACAGACTATGCATCTTTATTATTTCTTATTTACAAATGACTATTAAGGAGCTGATCATATTTGAATCAAGTTTAACCTTTTTGGTCCATCTTACGATCGTATCCGAATCTAGCTGCAAATCTCATGGTCACTTGGGGGCGTCCTGTTCAAACATAGGTCGTATTCGAACCAAAGAGAACATAGCTGTCGTAACCCTCTTGATCGGCTCAAGGCCAAAACTCACTGGGGCTTCTTGATCGTATCCGAATCATAGCTTAACCCCTTTGGGTCCGACTTGGATCGTATTCGAATCAGGGTCGTTAAAAACCTCTCGAGGTCATTTGGGGGCTTCCTATTCAAACATAGGTCATATTCGAACCAAAGAGAACATAGCTGTCGGTACCCTCTTGATCGACGCAACGCCAAAGCCACTGGGGGCTATATGGTCGTATTCAAATCTTAGCTTAACCCCTTTGGTCCGGTTTACTGGTCGTATTTGAATCAGAAACCCCCAACCTTTTGAATACAAGATTAAAATTATGCTTGTTATTTATTGCTTGCCTTTTAGTTTGTTGTTGTTTCAATATTACTAATAAATTAGCCTGGTCTTCGTCACCGGCTCAATTATTGGAGAACACAGCTACCCGGGTCATTCAATCCAGCGGTTCAAGGATCAAAAGGTATGAAATACTAAGGTATAATGATTATTAAGTATTAAAGAAGCATTAGCTTTTCATAAATATTGAGTTATCAACTTCAATCATCCAGCTTATTTAAACCGGCGATCTAAGGATCAAAAGGGATCAGGTATGGTCATTACTTATACACGCTTACCTGCTGCGTTAACTAAAAAAGTTTGAATTTATATTTGTCTCTGTTTTTATCGAGGTAAATATATTGGCTCTACATTAGGTGTTTAAACCCGTTTGGTTCTAAACCACCATGCCAGTCTTTTCTTTGTATTTACAGGAACAGAGTTCAAACATTGCACAGATAAGCATTAAGCGATGCATAAGCAAGCATTAAACATTGGCATCTGAAACATAGATTCACATATAAGTATTTTATGCGCGATGGCACAAGCAAACATGCGATGTTTTAACAGCTAAGCTATTACAAGGCTTTATAAGCCCATGAAGATGATCATTGTCCCTCCCTCGCCGGTTCACCATCTTGAGTCTGCTGGAAGTTGGGTTTTGACCAATCAAAGCCGTTCATGGCGACAAATTCGGCTTCGTCGTCAATCAGGCCGACCGGGTCAACCTCCGGGGCAAATGTATCTTCTCTCACTAGTGGGATCAAGTCTATTACTTTATATGAGGGAGGGGCCATCTTTTTATTCTCACTATCAAAACCTAGTTGGTACTTGTCCACATTGGTGTCATCTCCAAGACTAGTCGCCTGAGGCCGAACTTCGCGGACGTAGGCTATGAAGTCATCCTGATCAAAAGGAGACTCGTCCTCCTTCACGGTAGGATAGCCCCTTGCCACGTCCGCCTGGTCTAGGTCTGGCACCCAAGCCTTGTAGCGGCTTCGGGCAGACAAACCTCCAGCTCGCGCGCAGGAGCGTTTTACTTCTTGGAACCTGGCAGGAAGGATGGACAGCTTCTTCAAGACGTCACTAAGCCAGTTAGGTCCTTGATTAGCAGGAGAGATGGCAGCCAGAGCCCGTTGTGCGCCGACATACAATTGTTCAACTAAAGTGTATACTGCCTTCAGCTTAATCAACGGGTCTTGGCTTAGATTCTTACTTCACGGACCTGCATATATTTTTAACAGAGTCAGTTGGCGGATTATACTCCGGTTTGGCAAAAAATATATGAAAGGTCAAATCAGGCGCTTACCAAAGATAGCAGCGACCATCTGAGACACCCGGCCCTTTAAACCGTTCAGCTCTGTTGAAATTTCTTTCAGAGCTGTTTCGGCTGTCTCAGCTCGTCGGGTCAGAAGTGTTTTCTCATTTTCCCAAGTCTTCTCCTTGGCAGCAAAGCTGGTCTTCAAATTTTCCGTTGTAGAAAGGCTTATTTGCAGTTTGGAGGTGGAAGATTTGATTTCTGACTCGTGACTCGCTAGCCGGGTCTTTGCGTCAGTCAATTGAGAGTTCAATTCAGACAAGGCATTCTGTGAAACGTTCAGTTAAGTCAAGACTTGGTTTCAAATTCAAATATCCAAATTCAAGATTCAAGTTTCAAGTACTTTACAAATAAACCACTTGACACTTGGGGGATAATGTATGCCAAATCAAATTTTTACGACTCTACAAACATATTTAAAGTCCCAAGTCCCTTAGAAAGTAACAGCACTTGGCACTTGGGGGCTAATGTACGCAATTTAGCAAGTTTATCAAGGTTAAACCAGAGTGTTAAGTACTTTGAAGACGGTTTTAAATTCTAAAGTACCGATTCATTAATGATCAAAATAAACCGGTCCTTGGGGACTATAGGTGAAGTTTTGTTCTATCAATATCAGGCAAAGATTCGGAGGTAAAAGTCTCGGCCTATATTTTAAGTCTACAGGTTATTCCGTTTCTCTTATAATCTGAAGACTTGGGGGCTGAAGGAATATTAGTAAATCGGAAACAATGTACCTCATACTTCAACTGAAGCTGCTTGACCATCTCGATCTCAGACTCACGACTGGAGTGTACATGACTGAGATAGCCGGATAAGATATCACTAGCATTGAGACGGTCATAGTTGGCAACATCAAAGCGAACCTTCTGCCTCTCCAATGCTTCTTGCTTTGCTGTGCACCGAGCCAGCACCATTGGGTTCCTCGGCTCAATAAAGCGGCTCCCAGTAATTTGAACATCTTGAGCAGGTGGAGACGGCGGGTTGGTTGAGCTTGACGGTCCAGCTGTAGAAGGATTCATAATGGCTTCGTCAAAAGTCGGCTCAGGAGGGTTTGCCTCATTGTCAATAGGCGGGTGTTCTGGAGCGTTAGCCAATGGAGAAGGCGGCCTAGCCGGTTCAGATGCTAGCACTGGCGGGTCTTCCGCCGGTTTAGCCGCCTTCGTCTTCTTGGATTTAGCCTGACCACTAAGGAAAAATATTGCATGATTGTCAGCATAAAGATACAATTGAGCAACCCGGAAGAAAGGAGGATTTCTGATTACCCAGGAGCAGTCTTGAAAGCCAGAAATTGTGTTTGTGATGAGTCGCCTGAAGAACGAGACACCTCCTGAAAGGATAAAAGAAAAGAGTTAAAAGAAATACAAGGAGCAGGATTCATTAAAACGAGTTAAAAACAGTAATAAGTAAACCTCATTCGGGCGTTTCTGAGGGGTCTGTTGAAGGACGACAACCGGTTCATCTTCAATCCCAACTTCACGGCGGCTTTCATGTTGCTGCTTTTTCAAATGAAAGTTGGGATCCAAGTGAGCTAAGGGGTTAGAAAACCTTACTTTACGGATCACTCGTCGAACTTTGTGTCTTGGTAAGGGCTCTGACTCGGAGGAAATGATAGTTACCTCTGCTTCCCCGGCCTGACTGGCCCCAGTGTCATCCTGGTAAGGATAAGTGTCAATAAGATTGTTAAAAAATTGGCCAAGGGAATCAAGGGCAACCTCCGAGTCAGACGTGTCATCAAGTTTCATTAAATCTTCAGCAGTGGTCTTCTTTTTCTTCTTCAATCTCCGGGTCGATTTCTTGGCGTTCATGGCGGCGAGTTTCGCCTTCTTGGCAGCTTCGTGATCATATTTCACTTTCCAAAAGTCAGAGTTGGCCTACAAAGACAAGAGGAAGGATCAGTGATAAACAATACGGCTGGACAAAATACAGAGGAAAAAAGATCAGAATATCCTTACTTCTGGTACCGGGTTAAGTTTATACAAGGGATTTAACCCAACAACACTGCAATCTTCATACTTCGCATTAACCAGAAGGTTTGACATTGAGACAATGTCCTCCTCGGTTAGTTGAACCGGGGTATGACGGAGAGAGTCGTCCGGGTCTCCACCATATTCATACATCAATTTTGAATGACGGCTTAATGGAATAATCCTCCATGAGATCCAACAACGGGTTAGATCGACTCCGGTTAAACCGTTCCCCAACAAACCGTTGATTCTTCTGATAGAGGGAAGCATCTTCTTGCGTTCAGCAACGGTAAGTTTATCTGGCAGTGCGAACTTGGAGTCAAGACGATCGGGGTGGTAACTCGGCAGTGGCTTCTCGTTGGCGGGTGAGATGTCCTGACATTAAAACGAAGTTTGGTTCCAGTCCTTTGGGTGACTTGGTAAAACTATGAGAGGGAAGACAGCACCCTGCCGGCGCTGAATTGAGATGCCTCCAAGCTCTAAGCTAAGGCCGTTGGTGCACTCGTTGTGCCGGTTCAGATAGAAGTATTCTCTAAATAGCTCCACAGTCGGCTCTTGCTGAAGATATACCTCACAAAGCACTTGGAAGTTACAAATATTGGATATGGAATTGGGCCCAATATCCCGAGGATGGAGTTTGAAAAAGTGCAGAACTTCTCTGAAAAACTTTGAACCGGGCAGTGAGAAGCCACGGTTCATGTGGTCAGTAAAGACGACCACTTCGCCGTCTTTCGGATTGGCTCGTTCTGCTTTCAGGTCAGGAGCACGATAAGACATGATGCTTTTTGAGGGAAGAAACCCAATGAGGAAGAACTCTTTGAAACGATCCTCAGTTATGGTTGAGGGGACCCAATTACAGATGGTGGGTGTCTTTGACGGCATGATGTGCAAGGAACTGAAAAAGAAATAACAACATGCCGGTTCAGTTTACGGTCAGGATAACAGTTAAAGGCCGAAGATGTAAAACAAGTAATGGAGGCTTAACTAAGGGCTAATGACATATAAGGAAAATAAAGCCGGAGTGGTAAGCCGCCATGACTACAAATTTTTTCAGAAAGCAGATTCAGCTAAGTGTTGGCATAAATAAGTTTTACCAAGTTGTCATCATTATTTTGGATCAAATGGCCGTTCTGAAAAGAAAAATATTCTAGACCTAAAAATCTAGTACAGATGGGTTCATCAGCTATAACGAAGCATCTATACAGGAAAAAGGGATCTACTGCTATCAAAAATGGATGCAAAACAACTACCGCGCGAGTTATATCTCCTCTTTGGATCAAGAGAGGCTGCGGAGGAAGAACTACTAAGAAGGTTCATGTAACACCCCGGATGTGATTTACCCAATATGTAATTCAACTCTTGCCGTTTCCGGCCTTAAGTTATTTTATTTTCTCGGGTTCGGGTTTTTGTCTCCGTGTGTTGTTGCCGTTGTCATGCATCTCATATCATGTCATCATGTGCATTGCATTTGCATATGTGTTCATCTCATGCATCCGAGCATTTTTCCCGTTGTCCGTTTTGCATTTCGGCGCTTCGTTCTCCTCCGGTGGTCATTTCTACCTTTCTTTCATGTGTGGGGATTAAACATTTCCGGATTGGACCAAGACTTGCCAAGCGGCCCTGGGTTACTACCGGTAGACCGCCTCTCAAGTTTCGTACCATTTGGACCTCGTTTGATGCTCCAACGGTTAACCGAGGGACCGAAAAGGCCTCGTGTGTGTTTCAGCCCAACACCCCTCCAAGTTGGCCCAAAACCCACCAAAACCCTCTCCATCATCTAGAGCGTTTGATCATGATCGCGTGGCCGAAAACCGCACCTCATTTGGACTCTCCTAGCTCCCTCTATGCCTATATAAAGAACCCCCCATTCCAATTCACGGGCGAAACCCTAACCATTTTCCTTCTCCGCCGCCGGACAAATTCATCCCATCGACGGACGCGTCCGACTTGCCCCGCCGCCGCCACGTGTCACCTTCCCATTGGCCCGGCCGCATCTCCTCCGCCGCCGGCCAGCGGAGCCCGCCGCCGGCCCTCCCGCGCCGCCAACCGAGCCACGCCCCGCCGCCACCTACCTCCCTCGCCGCGCCGCCCGCACTCCGCCCGACGCCGCCCTTCGCCGCCATCGCCGGCCACCGTCGTCCGGCGACAACCGCAAGTCCGGCCGGCCGCCGCGCGCCGTCCCTCGTCGTCCTCCGCCGTCCCGTACCTCCCTGGCCCAAGCTCCGGCCGGCCCCGCTTGATCCGGTCGCCTCCTCCTCCCCTCGGCAAGTCCCTGGCGCAACTCCGGCGAACAGTGATTCCGGCGAGCGCCTCGAAGTCCGTGCAGATCTGGATCCAAAAATCTCGAGGGTTGACTTTTGCCCTAACCCTAGTCTTTTTATGCATTTTTCATCGTTCTATAACTCCGCATCCGTAACTCCGTTTTGGGCATATAGCATATCAAAATGTTTGCCTCAGAGAGTACATCATTTCATTCCATTGCATCATTTTTATTTGAGTTCATCTTGATGCCCGAAATGCTGTTAGGAGAGTGCAACTTGAGATAATTGTCAGATCTGCTGCTCCATTTAGATATTTGTCATTTTTGCCATGATTATTGTGTGCATGATATGCCCATGAGCTCTACATATGTTTTGTTAAGGGTTTTGCCATCTTTTCAGAGGTGCAACCCATGTATTTTTGTGATGTGTGTGGTGACTAGCACAAGCTTGCAAAGTGAGGCACTTGCTAATGCTAATTTCAGGGACTTAGCATTTCCACCAAGTCCTTGAGTTGTTTATCTCATATGGCCATATGTTCATGTGGTTTCCTAGTGATTCGTGCCTCTTTTGAGGATGATCAGTAAGGACGTTTTGTTAATCCTGTAGTGATCTATCCATCCATGTCTTTGTTTGCAATGATGGAGCACCCTAGCTTGAGTCAATCGAGCTCTACTTTTGCTATTTCGTAAATTTGGGCAGATTGTCTACTTGTTAGCAATTTTGCCGAGGATGTTGTAGTTGATTCGTGCATGCTATGTTATTGTTCTTGCCATGTCTAGCTTGCATTTTGTGTATTATTGATGGGTGTATGCTTAGCTTGTCATGACTTTCTCTGTAGTGAGTGCATTGAGCTCGTAAACATGCCTACTTGATATTTGTTTTCAGCATGCTCCAGTTTTCACCAAGTCTGTGATCTGATTATGTTTTTGCCACGTTCACATGCTTGCAATTGTATTTTTTGATCCCTTTTGGCTCAAGGTCACTAAGGGATTTTTGTTAAGCTCTTTGAGTAGCTCCATGCCATGCTTTACTTTGCCATGTTCAGGTCCTGTAGCATATAGTTTTGTTGCTCCGAAGAGTACTATCTGATCTGAAATTCCAGACAAGTGTTAATTTCACTAAGTCTGAGATCTGTTTGCCAAATGCATTTTTGCCATGCTTGTTTGAACCTGTTAATGGATGAATTGGCCGTAGCTTAGTGCTAGAATTTTGTTAAGCATCATGAATGGTTTCCTGCCAAGTATTTTGATGCCATGTTTGGGTGCTGTAGCATGTTCATCTTGTTGCATTTAGATGGCCACTTGCTGTAAATCGCAGAACGTGGTCATATTTGAATTGCTTGCCATTTCCAAACCGTAACTCCGATTCCGGCGTTCTTTATATCGTTTTCAAGCGATTTCATCTCATCTTTCCAGTGGCACACTTGGATTTCCAAGTTGAGGCCAGGTTCATGCATCCCTTGTCAAATCTTGCATATGCATCCCGCATCGCATCCCGCATAGCATACCATCCTTACATCATATTGTTTGAGCTTTGCACGCGGTTGATTGTGTTCCGTTTGCTTGTTTGTCTTGTTTGGGTAGAGCCGGGAGACGAGTTCGCTAACGAGGAGCCCGTTGAGTTTGCTTTCGAGGATCCAGTCAACTCTGACAACTTTGCAAGCAAGATGATCATACCCTCGAAATCACTACTATCTTTGCTTTGCTAGATGCTCGCTCTTTTCCTATGCCTATGCTATGATGCCTACCACTTGCTTATCATGCCTCCCAAATTGCCATGTTCAGCCTCTAACCCACCATGTCCTAGCAAACCGTTGATTGGCTATGTTACCGCTTTGCTCAGCCCCTCTTATAGCGTTGCTAGTTGCAGGTGAAGATTGGAGACCGTTCCTTGTTGGAACATTATTTACTTGTTGGGATATCATTATATTATCTTGTTATTTTAAAGCATCTATATACTTGGTAAAGGGTGGAAGGCTCGGCCTCTTGCCTAGTGTTTTGTTCCATTCTTGCCGCCCTAGTTTCCGTCATATCGGTGTTATGTTCCCGGATTTTGCGTTCCTTACGCGGTTGGGTTATAATGGGAACCCCTTGATAGTTCACCTTGATTAAAGTTTTTCCAGCATTGCCCAACCTTGGTTTTACCATTTTCCACCTAGCCTCTTTTTCCCTTGGGTTTCCGGAGCCCGAGGGTCATCTTATTTAAACCCCCCGGGCCAGTGCTCCTCTGAGTGTTGGTCCAACCTAGAGCCCCTTGCAGCGCCACCTCGGGGAAACCCGAGGGCTGGTTTTAGTTGTACGGATTGTTTATCCGATTGTGCCCTGAGAACGAGATATGTGCAGCTCCTATCGGGATTTGTCGGCACATTCGGGCGGTGTTGCTGGATTTGTTTTAACCTGTCGAAGTGTCTTGTAGAACCGAGGTACCGAGTCTGATCGGAACGTCTCGGGAAGAGGTCTATTCCTTCATTGACCGTGAGAGCTTGTCATGGGCTAAGTTGGGACTCCCCTGCAGGGATTTGAACTTTCGAAAGTCGTGCCCGTGGTTATGGGCAGATGGGAATTTGTTAATGTCTGGTTGTAGATAACTTGAACCTTAACTTAATTAAAAATGAATCAACAGTGTGAGTTACCTTGATGGTCTCTTCTCGGCGGAGTCCGGGAAGTGGACACGGTGTTGGAGTAATGCTTGCGCAGGTTGCTCTCTAGTTTCTCGCTCGTGCTTTGCCTCCTCTTCTCGCTCTCTTTTGCGAACAGGATAGCCACCATATATGCTAGTCGCTTGCTGCAGCTCCACATATTTACCTTGCCTTACCTATAAGCTTAAATAGTCTTGATCGCGAGGGTGCGAGATTGTTGAGTCCTTGTGGCTCACAGATTACTATTAAACCAGATGCAGGGCCTGATGATTCCGCTCCAGGTTACGCGCTTGAGCTCAAGTGGGAGTTCGACGAGGACTCTCAACGATACTACGTGTCTTTCCCTGATGATCAGTAGTGGTGCCCAGTTGGGGTGATCGGGACCATGTCGCATGTTGGGTTATCTTTTATTTTGGCGCCGTAGTCGGGCCATGAGTGTTTGATTGTTGTAATGCTATTTATGCACTTTGATTGACGTGGCGAGTGTAAGCCAACTATGTATCTCCCCTTTATTATCTATATTACATGGGATGTTGTGAAGATTGCCTATCTTGCAACATATGCCTTCAATGCGATTATGTCTCTAAGTCATGCCTCGACACGTGGAAGCTATAGTCGCATCGAGGGTGTTACAGTTCATGAAGAACGGTGAACTCGCAAGCCCTAATGCAGATCTAAAAAGTTTGAGAAGATAAGACTTATGGATGCGGATTCGCTGCGGAGGGTCGTCGCCGTTTATCTGGACAGTTCAGGGTGATGCAGCGGCCAGGCTCGAGGACGACGATGAGCGTTGTGGCGGCGGCGGACCTCGAGCAGTAGAGGAGATGGCGAGAGGAAGAAGATGAAGAAGAGGGGAGAATGAGAAAAACCGGCCGCGTGCCTATTTATGAGGGCAGATGCGAACAGACGTGCGCGAAAATCAAGGGAGAACCAAATAATGGTTATCCAGCTATATAGACACCTCGATTCTCAGGAAGCATTAAAGATAAAAGATCTGTTGGAAGATGACGTCATGAAAGTTTTTTGTGTTTTCAAAAGATGACGTCACGGCGGGTTACAGAGTTTTTCAGACAGAAGATGGATTTCATCTAAGTATTGAAAATTGACAAAGAACAAAGTTCAAAGGCAACCTGGGGCCTAATGTTGGGAATATTACTACCAGTATGACCCGCCCAGGAGGGGCCGAGTCAACCCTAATGGCGGGTTACATAATAAGCCCAATATACATTCAAGATGATAGTTTATTAAAACATATAGAAGGCCCAAAGGCCTGGGGCCGGCTTAAGGCCCTATATTGTAAACCGCCGTATGTAAGGGAAGACTTGTAAAGAAAGGCATGTAAAGGAAGTCACCGAGCCGGACACGGTTATGAGCCGGCCGGGACTCTGTAGGCCACCAGGCGTCAACCCATGTATATAAGGGGACGACCCGGTGGCGGCTTAAGGAAAGAGACAACCAAATCGATCATCAAGCCGGCGAGTTGAGCCCCTTGGAGATCGAAAACTTCTGCATAGATGTGTCCCAACTAGACATAGGCTTTTACCTTGATCGTAAGGGGCTGAACTAGTATAAAAACTCTCTCGTGTGTCCCTTGTCCCGATTAACCCCTTTAAGCTTCCTAGTGCGATGGCCCTATGACTAAGTCCTTGCTCTAGGACATCTATCGTGTCAACTCCACAACAGGTAAGCAGAGATGTTGTCCTGCAGAACATCTTCTGAGGAACACACCTATATGAATTTGACTGTTAACGTCGCAGTCTATGGGAATTGGGTGTTCTCTAATAAATTCATGAAAAGGCCCTGGAGTATGACGTATACACTCCACCCGCGAGGAAGTCTTGCGGCAGCCTAGTATCGGTCAAGAATTTGTGTGAAACTAGTCTCGCAGAAAACTTGTAGTTCAAGGCATTGTCCACTATTCAAGTTGTGATCTAGTGTAGCATAAAACTCTAAGTGGAAGTTCAACTTCACAGTCTCCACTGAGCACCGGTATATAAACAATGTTTTGGAACTAAATGATGAGATGTGTCAATGAGACTTTGTGGGGGATTGTTGGAATTTTGCTAGTAGGCCTTTGGCCCAAAGCCCAACTAAACTTCTGAAATTCTCTTGTCCATTCATGCACACATGTGAGTGGAGTGAGTGAGGCTAAAGTTTAGTCCCACCCTGGAAGTTGAGAGAGAGTTGCACCTCTTTATAAGGTGAGCTCTTCTACCACTTGTATGAGCATGAGAAGAGGAGACCTACACGCGCGCTCCTCCTCCTCGCCACGCCATGCCTCGTCATGACGCGCCGCGCCACGGGTTGCGGGATTGAGCCGAGCCGAGGACAGAGCTATGCACGTTGTCTATATTTCTGCTGCTCGGGAAAAATTAATGAGTCATTAATTAATAATTAACAGATGCGTTAATTACTGAACTGTTTCCGATTCTTTTTGATCGTGACGACTCGAACGTGGGGTTTACTCCCACGACCTACCCGGCCCGCACTATATAGTCAGGCAGACGTCTACCCTAGCCGCAGCCGCTTCGTATGGTTTCTCACTACCGTTCTAGATCATTGCACCGCCAAGCAAGTCTTCTCCATCCTTCCTTTCGCCGTGCACCGGGAGAAGGCACAGCAGGCCTCCGGAACCCCGCCTCTCGTGATCCTGTACGGGAGAGGGGCGATCAGGTTTCTGGGGAGCGCACTTGCGCGACTGCTGGCAGCGATGACTTCGCGAACGACGACTTCTTCCCCGACCTCTGCTACCTCATCCTCGACGACATGGGCGACAATGTCAACACCGGCGGAGCTGCTCCCGCTGCACCGTATGTGATTCTATCCTTCCTTTTCGAGATCGTGGTAGAATTCATGTTTCTAGTATGTGCCCTAGATGTGATCTGTTCATCTGCTATGCTAGTTCGCATAATTAGTTTAATCTCTGCTACTGTAGTCATGATTTATCTTCTAATTATTCGAATTAAATCTTGTAGTAACTTGCTCATATTTCCAACACAAACAAGCATGGCAAAAGTGCAAAAGATATCAGCTTCACAGACTTAGTGAAAATATTAACATGCCAGGAATTAACATCAGGAAGCAATGTTTAGAGCAAGCAAACAACATGCTACAGGAACAGAACATAGAAAACAAAGGCATGTCATGAATCTACTCGAAGCATAGAACAAGAGTCCCTTACTGACCATGAGCCAAAAAGGCACATAAGATATTATGGCACCCATGTAAACATAGCAAGTTTCGTTAACAGATTCAGATTTAGCAGAAAACTGAGCATGGCATAAACAGAATTATGAAGGCAGCTTTGCGAGCTCGATTCACTCATCACAAGGCATTGCATGACAAGCTAAGCATACTAACAGCAAGAAGACATGTTCATGAAGCTAACCATGGCAAGAACAAGCTCATAGCATGCATGGATCAACTACAACAATCATGGCAAAATTGATTAACATGTAAACAATCTGCCAAGAACATTTTATAGCAAAAGTAGAGCAAGATTAAGACATGCTAGGGCACTCCATAATTGCAAACAGGGGCATGGACGGATAGAGCACAACCATATGTCCAAATCATCCTTACTGAAGATACTCAAACAAAGCATGGATCTCTCTATAGCAACATGAATACATGGCATAAAAATAACAGCAGGGAAATGACTGTGAAATCCTAAGTCCCTGAAATCAGCAATATCACGAGAGCTACTTTGCATGCTTGTGGTAGTCACCACATTGATCACAAAAATACATGGCATACACCCCTGTAAATATGGCATGACATATATCAAAACACATGTAGAGCTCACGCCCATATGTAGCACACAACAAATGCAGCAAAAAAGATAAATGCTCATACTCTGATAAGAATCAGCACCTAACAATTTATAGCACTCTTGTATCAACGATTTGGGCATCAAGATGGACTCAAACAAGCATGGCACAATGGTACAAAATGAAGAGCACATCATGATGAACATTTTCATATATTGCACGCACAAAACTGAGCAGCGAGCACAAAGTTATGGCATGATGAACAGAGGCTAAAAACATAACAGAAAATGACTTAGAGAAGAAAACAAGGTCAACCACCGGTCCAGATCTAGGGTTTGCACACGGATCGAGGTTCGCCGGAGAAGACGACGACGGGGACGGCGGCCGGAGTCGGGAAGAGGATGGCCGGGCGGAGGAGCTCGCCGGATCCGGGAGGGAGAGCGGCGCGGGGTCGGCGGTGACCGGTGTAGAGGCGGACGGCGAGGTCAGCGGCGAGGCGGCACGAGCGGCGGGGTGGATGTCGGGCGGCGGGGCGGACGTCGGACGGTGGCCAGAGCTCGCGGGGGCGGCGGTGCGCGCTCACGGGCGTGGCGCTGGGACTCGGGCGCGGGCAATCGAGCGGGCGGCGAAGGCGACCGGGCCTCGGGCGGCTGCGGCGAGCCGGCAGCGCTAGGGCGGCTCGGGGCCACGTGGCGTGCTCTGACTGGCTCGGGGCAGCGGCGCGATTTGCCCGGCCGGACTGGACGTGTCCAGCGGCGCGGGTGGAAGAAGGCTAGGGTTTCGTCCGAATTTTGAACGGGGGTGCACATATTTATACCTAGAAGGAGGTGGGAGTGTCCAAATGAGGTGTGGTTTTTGGCCGCGCGATCGCGATCCGATGACGGAGGATATGGAAGTGGTTTGGAAGGGTTATAGGGCCATTTTGGAGGGGTGTTGGGCTGCAACACACATGAGGCCTTTACGGTTCCCTGGTTAACCATTGGAGTAGCAAACGGACTCCAAATGGCACGAAACTTGACAGGCGGTCTACCGGTGGTGTACCAAGGCCGCTTGGCAAATCTCGGTTCATTCCGAGAAAGTTTGACACCTGCTCACGAAAAGAGACAAGAGGGGGACGCCGGATGACATAGGAGTGTCGGATTGCAAAACGGACAACGGGGAAAATGCTCGGATGCATGAGACGAAGACGTATGCAAATGCGATGCACAAGATGACATGATATGAAGTGCATGACATGGACAAAAAGCAAAACGAAGACAAAACCCAAACACGAAGGGAAAATCATAACTTAGAACCGGAAACGGCAGAGTCGGAGTTACAAATATGGTAAGTTACATCCGGGGTGTTACATACAACCTGTGAATGGTTTGAACTCAAACTTCGGTTTGGTTTGCTTTGGGTTGGATTAAATGGGCTAAGCACCTGTGGAAATTTGGTCTAGTGTGGGCTTTAGCAATTATACTAGATTGGCTTGGTTTGGTCTGGACAGAGATCGAACGGTCACAGCCCATTTCAATCTATAGATAAAAACTGGATCAAGTGACCAATTCAACTGTACCTCTCTACGAGACATTAAGGTGGGCTTTGCTACACCATGGATAACCATTATCATGAATATGGTGAGCTCAGTGTCGTTCGCAGTGATGTTTAATGGAGTTAAATCAGAGGAGTTCAAACCTACACGAGGTATTTGAAAGGGGAGACCCTATCTCTCCATATCTCTTCGTGTTGGCAGCAGAGGGCCTTTCATTCCTCTTACATTCTCAGAACTAGTCATCCCAGCTCGGCGGCGTTAAGGTGGCGCCATCGGATCCACCGGTGAACCACCTTTTATTCGCGGATGATAGCCTGTTGTTTTTCAGGGCGAGTATAAATGGGGCAGAAGTAGGGTCAAACCTATTGGACACATACTGTTCGGCATCAGGTCAGCGAATCAATAGAGAGAAATCCTCCATGTTTTTCAGCAAAGGGACCCTGGAGATAGTACGAGATGCTGTGAAGGGTTTTTTGCATGTTCCTAATGAATCTTTGAGTGAAAAGTATTTGGGAATGCCAACTGTTGTGGGGCACTCAAAGAAGGGCACCTTTAAATATTTGAGTGATCGTGTTTGGGATAGGTAAAGGGTTCAATGAGCAAGTGCTTATCAGCAGGAGGCAAGGAGGTGCTCATTAAATCAGTAGCCCAGGCAATTCCAGTGTTTTCTATGGCTTGATTTAAATTGCCAAGGGGTTTGTGTGATCATATAAAGTCCATTATCAGCAAGTTTTGATGGGGCTGCAAGCAAGGGGAAAGAAAACCAGCTTGGGTCTCATGGGATGTTATGAACCGCCCTAAATATTTAGGAGGGCTTGGCTTTAGAGATATGTAACCATTCAATTTGGCACTATTGGCAAGGGAAGCTTGGAGGATCCTGCAGGAGCCATTGTCTTTGAGTGCTAGGATTCTTAAAGCCTCATATTTTTCGGACAGATCTCTCCTAGATGCGGAGTTGGGGTCGCGGCCTTCTCAAATTTGGCGGGCGATTATTGAGGGACGAGATGTCTTGAAGCAAGGATTAATTAAGCGCAATGGTAATGGTCGGACGACTGACATTTGGGCAGACAACTGGATACCGAAAGAAACCACTCCGAGACCTATAACCTCACTAGTCACTGATCCACCGAAGAAGGTCTCCGGTGGCAGAATGGAATGTTGGCTTGATTCGATCTATTTTTCTTCGGTTTGATGCTGATGCGATCCTCAAGATACCAGTGTGCACAAGAAACACGGAGGATTTCTGGGCATGGTACCCTGACGACAAAGGATGGTTCTCTATTAGTTCAGCGTACAAGTAACTAGTGAAAACCAAACTGCAGAGGGAACAGTTGGTCGAAGGAAGATTGGGGTCTTCAAGCAATGGGAGAGAGGAAAAGCATGGATGTCGCTATGGAAACTCCCGGTCCCTTCAAAAGTCAGGGTGTTCCTCTGGAGATTAGCACGTCATTCTCTGCCTACGACTGATGTGTTGCAGAAACATAATATGTCGAGCCAGTCGATTTGCCCGCTTTGTGGCATGGCAGATTCATGGAGACATGCCCTTTTATCTTGCACCATGTCCAGATGCATTTGGGCCCTATCCAATCAGCTCCTAGTAGTGAAGATGGCAGAAAATTTGGAACCAAGCGCTAAGAGCTGGATGTTTGCACTAGTAGAAAAAGGGCCTTCAGTCCCGGTTCATAAGGACCTTTAGTCCCGGTTCTGGAACCGGGACTAAAGGGTCGGTACTAATGCCTATCCCTTTAGTCCCGGTTCAATCTCCACCTTTAGTCTCGGTTGGTAACACCAACCGGGACTAAAGGAAATTTTATGATTTTTTTGAGTTTTTTTTATTTTCAAATTTCTGAATTATTTTAACCTCTAGTCTGTAATCACCACCCGTCATCACTTCTCAATTTATCCTCTAATCACCCCTCGTCATTCCAAATCATCTAACTTCCCGAACGGTCACCCATCCTACCACTCCCCTAGCCTGAGCACGCTTAACTTCCGGGTTCTATTCTCCCTCACTCCAAGTCTGCACTTGTTGTTTTCCTGACAATACTAAGATGTCAATCCTATTAACCTTCAGGAATTTTGTTTGAGCATGAAGTGACACATTTCATAGTTTTATTTTGAAACTATTGTTTTAAAAAACAATAATTATTTAGTAACACTAATATTTCTTGAATAATTAGTTTGACCATAGTTTGACCAGATTTGACCAAAATTGAAATAACAAAAATAATTATTTAGTAAAACTAATATTCTAGAATAATTAGTTTGACCATTGTTTGACCACAGTTTTCCCACTGTTTGAATTTATTTCGATTTTTTTCACTCTAGATCTTAAGAGCCCCGTAATTTATTTCGGATGTAACTTTTCGAGTAGATGATTTTTCATATAAAAAACTTTTTCATCCGAGTTAGTATGCAAAAGTTATGCCCATTTTTACAAATTTCAGAGAGATTTTGCAAATAAAGTGAAAATTCACATTTGCAAATTTTCCCAACAACTAGACCACATATCACATGGGAAACTTATTTTCTTTTATTTTTTTGACATTTCCATCATTTTCTTTTATTTTCACTTAGCGCTCGAAAAGGCGATCCGGGGGGGGGGGGGGGGTAGAGTTTGAAAATGGGACCTTTAATACCGGTTCGTGGCACGAACCGGGACTAAAGGTCTCAACCCCATTAGTCCCGGTTCGTGCCTCAAACCGGGACTAAAGGTCTAATCTTTAGTCCCGGTTTGAGACACGAACCGGGACCAATGGTTGTGGGCCAGGAGCGAGGCCCATTGGTCCCGGTTCATCCCACCAACCGGGACCAAAAGGTCCAGATGAACCGGGACCAATGGCCCACGTGGCCCGGCCGGCCCTCTGGGCTCACGAACCGGGACCAATGCCCCCATTGGTCCCGGTTCTGGACTGAACCGGGACTAATGGGCTGACCCGGCCTGGACCAAATCCCTGTTTTCTACTAGTGTTGATATGTACGAAAATCTAGATCACGCAAGTTCCACACGGATGGCTGTGACCCTATGGGCGGTGTGGTATGCAAGACCTAAAGCTATCTACGAGGCGATCTTTCGGAGCCCGCAACAAACCGTAATGTTCGTTAACAGATTCCTTGGGGAATTGGAACAGTTAGCAACAGATTCAGCACGGCCAGCAGCTTTTGTGATTCCAGTTGCACAACCCAAGTGTTGGCTTCCACCAACGGAGGGAGAGATGAAGATAAATGTTGTGCAGTTGCAAGGCACAAGCGGGGAGGTGTTGCTGCAGCAATATGTCAGGACTCAAATGGGGATTACCTGGGATCGTCAGCGGTGGTATTTTTTGGGTTCAACGACCCTCTGATTCTGGAAACATATGCCTATAGGGAAGCCCTCGCTCTTGCAGATGACCTCTCCGTCCAGAATTTTCTGGTAGCTTCTGATTGCCAGGGAGTGGTGAATGACATCAAGACCGGGATGGGAGGTCCCCATACAGCTATCATACATGAAATCATAAAACGTAGCACTAACTTTACTTCTTGCTCTTTTGTTCATGAGCATAGAAATTTTAATTTCGAGACACATAATCTCGTCAAGTTTGTTTGTAACTTAGGTCCCGGGAGACATGTTTGGTTGGGATACCCACATGACCCAAACCATGTACCTACAAACTGTTGGCAATAAGCCATGCCCGAACGATGGCGACCGGCGTCGGGTGTGCTAGGTGCAGTCTATGCAGGCCGTGGGCGTGTGTGTCCCGGCATGAGTCCGTGCTCACGTTGGTTGAGTGAAGGAGCTACATGCAGAGGGTCGTTGCGATCTGTTGAAGACAGCCGCGTCGTGCGCGCGACCGTAGCAGTTGGTTGCAAGCTAGATGGATGGACTCGACTGTTGAGGGAAGCTGCGCACATCCTAAGTCTGACCATGCATGTAGCTAGCAGGTTGTGGGTGCATGGCATAGTTAGTTGGCTTAGTGGCCGGGCGATCCATGCATGTGCGTGCGTGCGTGAGGCCAATGCCTGGTGTGTGTCCGGCTATATAAGCCATGTATTGATGTTGTGCAGAGTGGAGTGTAGCTAGGAGAGATGTAGTCTCGAGTAGTCCTTCGTGTGGGTGTGGCTGCGGTATGTGCCGAGCCAGAGTTCGTGCTCAATGAAAAATTAGGCTATTCGTGCGGCCGAGGCGCCGTTCGTGCGGTGGGGCGTATGTGCACCAGAAATATCGATGTCCCTCTCCTTCTACTTACGTCCGAGCGAGTGTGAGAGAGAGGTAGTTCGGAGTTTGTCCCAACATAAACATTGTTTTGAATCAATAAAGAGGCGAGATTTCTCAAAAAAAAAAAACCTCTACGAGACAAGCGATTCCTTCCATCAAAAAAAAACGAGACCAGCAATTCCATGCGCCTCACGCGGGTGACGTTGCCGCCGGTGGCGCCTGCCTGACGCCGAGCCTTTCACGGCTGGTGGGTGTGCCCTCTCTCGCCTCTGTAGGTAGAGAACTATAGATGCTGACGACTACAAAGCTGTGCGGGCTTGGCTTGGTTGGATTGTTCAGATTACTTCAGAAATCATTATGCCTGATTGTGCTTGGTCGTCAATTGCTTATGCCCTTTTCACGTTAGGCTTTGTCCATGGTTTGAGCTTGTGGTTTCAATCCACAAATCATAAACAGTTTGGATGAGGTTGGGTTGAAAAAACATACAATTTGGTTTGGTCTAGGTTATAGCTGATTCTTTTTGGATCGGTTTGGTTTGGATCCTAGGCGTGTAGTGCTATGGGTTGGACTAGCTTTGGTTTGGATGTGAAACTATTCCCAGGCTTACATGTAGTCTAAGTACGGACCAGAAACAGATTAATTAGGCAAGTGTTGCCGTGTGCACTTGTGCCTTTAGCCTTGTCCGTGAGACATCAGGAGTTGTTGTTCGAGTCGGCGTCTTGGTCCTCTATATTTACTCGCACCATCGCACCAACGAGTGCTTTTGTAAGAGAATCGAGATCATAAGATAGGGATTGGGATTGGAGAGAAATAAAAGGAAATTAGAGTGTAGCGCGAGACATATCTTTAGGCAAGGGTTTAGCCACTTTGACACGATGGATCCTTCGGCGAAAATACAACGGACGGAACTCCCGGAAGACCTCGTCCTCGAGGTTCTCACACGTGTCGCTAATGCAGCTGCCCTCGTCCGCTGTGGCACCGCGTGCAAGCGGTGGCGCGCCCTCGTGGCTGACCCCTCCTTCGTCTGCCGGCGTCACCAGGTGCTGATGGGGCGCGCCCTCGTGGCTGATACCTCCTTCGTCCGCCGGCGTCACCAGGTGCTGATGGCCGTCATCGGCGCATACGACGGCGAGTGGGCGCTATCCAAGGTGCTTCTACATTCAGACGTCGATCCGAATCAGAACCGGCTGCTGCTCCCCACTTGGATGGGGCAGGGCGGCCCCATCCCGATGTTGTTCCCGGAGCTGGAGCAGGTTGGCGACAACGGCATGCAGAACTAGGTGGTGGTGGCCGTCCTCATTGATGCCGAGGCGGGTGTTGAGAAGGTGGCCACGGTCCGGTACATGGACGCCAACATGACCTACCGGATCGTTGGCCGTGGGCGGAGGGAATTCGTTAGGGGCTGCCGTATCTCCCACGGAGATCGTGTCGACATCTACGTTGGCAGACGAGACACCGGCGACCGCTGCCTGCTCTTCTTCAACAGCAAGGGCGCGCAAGGTTGATCAAATCCACATAAATACGGAGTAGTATCTTATGTGCAAGAATTCTATGAGACCAGGTCTCACGTGAGACCCATCCTGATGGATGACAGGTGACATTCATAAATCACGAAGCATCCCACACCCTTCACTTAAAATCAGGGGGGAGGGGGAAGAGATTAGATGCTTTGTGATTTGTGAATGTCACGTGTCATCCATCAGGACGGGTCTCACCTGCTAATCATGAGACATGATCTCATTTTTTTTTCCGTATCCGTGGAACGACAATTTCTGTATTCATATTTTTGCAGAGGAGAGAATTCCTTATTTAACATCATGCTAAAATTTTATGCCCTATTTGACATCGACAAATTATTTCTTCCCTGTCTAACAACGAATCTAAATTTTACGTCTTTTACAACACTTCTGTCCATTTTGAGCCTCAGTGACACATAAAAAGACCCTTTTGCCCCTCATATGGTACGTTTGTGCACGTGCAGGGGGGGCATGTGTGCTGCTGCATATATGTTTGCTGCTGTGTGTGTACGCGTGTGCGTGTGCTACTGCGTGTTCGTTGCATGCTGGTGTGCTATTGTGTTATAGTGTTATAGTTTGTGCACGTGCAGGAGGAGATAATTCCAAGCATACGTGTTATAGTTTGAGAAGTACTCGTACATAGAGTCATTTTAGGATTATTAGTAAAGGGTGATCAGCGTTGTCGGTTAATTAGATTTGAAAAATCACTAGTAATTTAGCTGGGACGTATACATGGCAGGGCAGTACTCCGGAGTCCTATTCGTGTAGGGGGGGGGGGGGGGGGGCGACAGGGGGGGCGACAGGGCGGGCGACTCCGAGGGACGCGGTGCGGCGATCGCCGGGCCTCTTCCCTCGGGGTCTGCGGCTCGCCCGCGGGTTGGCGGCCGGATCCGATGACAACGAGGCGGACGGGGACGGGGAAGATCCGGCGGAGTCTCTGCCAACGCCGACTCCTTCTGATCTATTTTGTGAGTTTTTCCTTTCGGGTTATGATGAGGACGAGGTTGCCTCAACAGTGGACAGGATCTTGCCGGTGGACGATCCGGCAAGGGTTGGGCTTCACGCGGGCGAGAGGAAGGAGATGGTGCGTCGCGTCGTGCACCGAAAAACGGCAACGGTCGTCAGGCCATGGAAGGGACCTCTCCCGAAGGTTAGCCTTCCAAACCTCACTCTTTTTGATTTGATTAGGCCGGATTCATGGATTAAGGTTCACAGGAAGAAGAGATCGACCCACTCTGCTAGTGAGTCCCGGTGGCCGGCGGCGGCCGTGGCACCGTTGCCGGCGGGGCTGCCGATCGGGATTTCTCAGATGCGGGAGTTTCGTTTGAACGCACTCCTGGGCCGCGAGCAGGGAGCGCCTGGGGGTGGGCCGGTTCTGAGTGAGCCGGGCCCGTGCGGGATTGGGCCTGTGTTAACTGGGTATGAGGCACAGTCTAACCAGGCGCGCACGTCGATTTCCTCTACATCCCCATGCACGATCGATGTTCTTCCTGGGTGTCTTTGTTTGAAACAATCTAGGGTTTTCGGTGGTGCGAGCCGGCCGAAGTTTTCTGACCGTGGTGCGGGGCGGGCTAGGCGCATCCCCCCTCTCCATGGCATGGCCGGTCGTGGTGTGCCCCCTGGCAAGACTGGCGCCCCGGGCGGTGCTGGCCGCGGAGGGCAAGTGCCGCCGGCGGGGGGTGGCCGCAGCGGGGGTGGTCCGCCGCCGGGAACGGGCCGCGGCGGTACTGGACTGATGCCCGGGTCTGGCGGTGGTGTTGCCCCGTTCCCAGGTGCAGGGACCGGCCGGGCGGCGCCGGAGGCCGGCAGCCCTAGACCGCTACAAGCGGGCGGCGCGCTAGGGCCAAGCGCAGTGGGCCGCGGGTCACTGCCTGCGGGCATTCAGCCACCGACGCCGGTGGCTTTTCCGCAGCCGGCTGTGGGACGGGGGGGGTCCTCGACTACCGGTGCCGAGCCCTGCGGCCGTAGCGGGCCGGGGCACTCCCGCTCCGAGACAGCCTCCTCCTGCTTCTGGTGTCCAGCTACGTCCGGTGGCGGTGCAGCCCGGGGCCAGACCGCCGCATTTTGTGGCCAGACAGTCGCAGAATTCGGCAGCGCCGGTGTTGAAGCAGGCACAGTTGCCGCATGCTCCGGCTAGTGGGGGAGATTCATCTGCGCCTCTTGGTCAGTGGCATGACGATGGGCATAGCGCTTATGGTGATGGACAGCACTGGGGATCCTCGTCCATGGGTGGTGGTCGGGGTATGCCTGGCAGAGCGATGGCTCGGCTGAGAGGCCTTTCCTGGGGCCAACGGGCGGCTTGGTCGAAGGAGCGTCTGGACCGGCACATCGTCACCGCGGTGGTTTCCGTGGTAATCATGGTGGCCGAGGTGGTCGAGGTGGCCGCTATCGTCCACGGCAGCATTCTGTTGTTGTTGATCGGACGGTTGTTGGCGAGGCTACTGAGGAGCCTGGGTTGTCTAGCCAGGCTATGGAGTTGGTGACGGCACTGGCTGATGTGGAGGTTCCTGGTAATGGTGAGGTCGGGTCAATGTCGGTGGAGGCTTCTGACAGGGCTGATCTGGACAGGGTGGCCAAGTGGGCGCGCAAGAAGGAAAGAATGTTATGTTACCGCTGTGGCAAGAAGGGCCATTTCATTGCTGAGTCTGTGGCAGTTTTATGCGATACGTGTGGCAAGCCAGCCCATGACTCGGGGGCATGTCCGCTCTTGAGGGAGCAGGTACCGACTCTGATGATGTATGGAGTGTACTGTGCTGAGCTCATGTTTTTTGAGTCTCTGATCGAGAGGGAGGTTCCTGATGAGGCTCAGAGTGTGACAACTGGGGTTGTTAAAGTGACTAAAGGAGAAGTCTCTGAGACCCAGATTTTGCAGCGGCTCCGGGAGCTGACCCCAGGAGACTTCCACTGGGAGCTTGTCAGTCTCGAGGCAAACTTGTTCAGGGTTGAGTTCCCGACAGTGGAGGATTTACAGAGGCTGCTGAGTTTTGGGATGTGCAAAGTGCCAGGTACTGAGGGCATCCTTGAGTTCCAAGAGTGGAAGTTGATTGAGCCTCAGGGTAAACCTCTTACCCAAGCCTGGTTGCGTTTTTCGGGAGCTCCTTCGAAGCCTATGCAGGATGCTAGGGTCGTTGCTAGCTTGGGCATCATGGTGGGAAAGCCCGAGCGAGTGGATATGGCCTTTACTAGAGCTCATGGGGTTGCTCGCTTACTGGTTAGTATTTTGGACATTGAGTTTGTGCCTGATGTGGTCAAGTGGGCTTATCGAGGCCAGGTTTACAACCTTGAGATTGAGTTTGAGGATGAGAGCCTGTTTGCTGAGGCACCTACTATGACTGGCATTGATATGCACGAGGATGATGATGGGGCGGGAGTTAAGGAGACTCCGGCCGCTGATCCTGGACGAGAGATGTCCGAGAGACCGGGGTCTGTTGCTCAGACGACCGGAGATGGGCCGGCGCCCCCTTCTTCAGTGCCATCGACCACTCTGAGATTTGGGTCTATTGAGCCTGCTACTGCACCTCCAAGACTATGGAGCGAGCGGGTGGAGTCTTTTGACGATTTTGAGCACTCTTTACCTGCGTTGGACTTTGAGGGCCCGAGCATGGAGGGTTCTCGCGCGGAGGGGAGTCCAGAGATAGTGTTCTCGCCTTCCTCGGATACTGTTGAGACGGCGGAGCTGCGGGTGGTGGTTCCGAGCTCTGAAGGGGGTTCGAGGCAGGTGGCCTCGGCGCCCCCTTCTCCTCTCTCTCCGGTTGGTGCTACTGTGAGGGAGGATCTACCTTCGGGAGGGGGCCGGGGCAGGTGGCCTCGGCGCCTTCTTCACCTATTGCTGGGCCGGAACTGCAGGTGGCAGGTCCGGTCTATGGAGGGGGCTCGGGGCGGGTGGCCTCAGAGCCCTCTTCACCGTCCGCGCCTAGGGTGACCGCCCCCACCGTTGGCGCCGGCGAGCACTCTTGGCCTGTGGCCTGGGGTGGATGGGGAGCGGGGGCAGGTGGCCCTTGGTTCCCCATCAACTGACTCGGCGCCCTCTTCCGGTCGTGGAGACCGGCTGAGTGTTCGGGGGGTGACAGGAGGTCACTCCCCGGGCAACTTCACTCGGGAGGAGGTTATAGAGTTCGGCGGGATCCCAGACCAGGCGTCTGAGGGCCGACGGTTGAGCTGTCGTCTTCAGGGCCGTCCGGAGGTGGACGACATGCAGCAGCGCTGCGCCATGAGGGCGGCCAAGCTTTGTGACGTCCAGGTCACTACTGGTATGTCGGTGAACACTTCTAATTCCATCCTGCATTTTTCGAACGATGAGATTGTTGATAATGCAAACCAATTAGGGATTTCACTAGGTAGTAATGAGGGTGAAATTTCTAATTCCATCAATGCTTTGCTAGATCTAGAGGCCGAGAGGGCTTTAGATATGATTCATAACTTAGCTGCCATCAAACCCATGAATGACTCTGAGATTGATGCTTTGAGAGTCCGGGTGCTCGATGATTTTTGTGCCGATCTCGCTCCTCCCCTCACGGAGCCGGAAGAGGAGGATGAGAGTATCGAGATTGATGTGGTAAGACCTCCAGAAACGGGGAGAGAGGACCGGGTGGACACGAGGACCAGCCCTAAGCGCAAATGGAAGCGCAAGATCTACCCGACGTCCGCGGTACGTAGGAGTGCTAGGATCCGTACGGCTAAAAAATTTCATGACGAGTTATGAGAGGAATCTTTTGGAATAGCAGAGGTCTTAAGGACTTGGCTAAAAGAAGGTTTCTTGAAGAAGCATCCATCGAGTATAGATTGGATTTTATTGCATTGTCGGAAACTGGTAGAGCAAATTTCTCACCACAATTTCTCAACACTTTATCGGGGGGTATTGAGTTTGACTGGCATTGTCTGCCACCGAGAGGAAGATCGGGAGGGATCTTACTCGGTGTTAGAAGCGAGTCTCTCGAAGTTCGAAGTGTGGTCATGGGAGATTTTGCTGTTAAGTTCAGGGTGCGGTCCAAGGTTGATGGATTTGACTAGGCTCTGGTGGCGGTGTATGGTGCCGCGCAGTCAGAATTCAAGCCGGATTTCTTGGCCGACCTTGTTAGAGTATGCGGGTCCGAGCAGCTTCGAATTCTGGTGGGGGAGACTTTAACATTATTAGGAGACGTTATGAGAAGAACAATGATAATTTTGACGGGAGATGGTCGTTCATGTTCAACACTATTATTGAAAGCTTGGATCTGAGAGAGATTGAGCTTTCAGGTAGGAAGTTCACATGGGCTAACACCATGCCAAATCCGACGTTTGAAAAGCTGGATCAGGTACTCGCAAGTGTCGAATGGGAACAGAAGTTTCCCTTTGTAACAGTTCAGGCTCTCTCTCGTGGGATTTCTGATCACACGCCTCTCTTTCTTGACTCTGGTAGGGCTACCTACCCGGGCAACAAGAATTTGTTCTCGTTCGAGCTTGCGTGGTTCGAAAGAGAAGGCTTCCTGGATCTCGTAGCCAGAGAGTGGGCTAAGGATGCAGGCGGTAGGAATGCTCTCGAGCGCTGGCAGAATAAGATTAGGCATCTGAGAAGTTTCCTACGTGGGTGGGCTAAACATCTTAGTGGGATTTATAAGGTTGAAAAGGAACGGCTCCTTGCCCTTATTCAGTCCTTAGATGTAAAAGCAGAAACCATGGTTTTGCTAGCCGCCGAGCTTCATACTAAGCTTAACGCTGAGATGAGGCTGAAAGAACTCCTTCGTGAAGAAGAATTAAAGTGGGAACTGCGGGCCAAGGTACGAAGAGTGGTCCAGGGGGACGCGAACACTCAATTCTTCCATATGATTGACAACGACAAACATAGGAAGAAGAGAATCTTCCAGCTTGAACAAGATGAGGGTACGATTATCGGCCAGGAAAACCTAAAGCTGTACATTACTGAGTACTACAAACAATTGTTTGGACCACCAAAGGAGAACTGTGTGTCTTTGGATGAGTCTAGGGTCGAAGATGTACCTCAGCTTACTGTGGTGGAGAACGATATCTTAACCGCCCTTTCTCGGAAAAGGAGGTATTCGAGGCCATCTCCCAGATGAAAAATAATAAGGCACTCGGTCTGGATGGTTTCCCGGCTGAGTTTTATAAGAAGTGCTGGTATATTATTAAAGGGGGCTTGTTGCCGATGTTCCATGATTTGTTCTCGGGACATTTGCAGCTTTTCCAGCTTAATTTTGGAACAATCACCCTGCTTCCTAAGAAAACAAAGGCCGTGAAAATCGAGCAATTTCGGCCTATCTGTCTTTTGAATGTCAGTTTCAAAATTTTTACCAAGGTTGGGAC
This sequence comes from Triticum aestivum, assembly GCF_018294505.1. Classification (NCBI taxonomy): domain Eukaryota; kingdom Viridiplantae; phylum Streptophyta; class Magnoliopsida; order Poales; family Poaceae; genus Triticum; species Triticum aestivum. Next base: position 687,607,778 of record NC_057812.1, read on the forward strand.
GATTAGGCTCACACAGATTGCACATGCCGTGGTGCAGCCTACTCAGACGGCTTTCATGCCGGACAGAAACATCCTGGAAGGGGTTGTGGTCCTTCATGAAACGCTCCATGAGATTCACACAAAAAAACGTGATGGAGTTATTTTCAAGGTGGATTTCAAAAAGGCCTATGATAAAGTCAAATGGTCGTTCCTTCAACAGGCCTTACGCATGAAGGGCTTTGATGAAGCTTGGCGACGCCAGGTGGAATCATTCACGCAAAAAGGGAGTGTTGGAATTAAAGTGAATGACGATATAGGTCATTATTTCCAAACGCATAAGGGTCTGAGACAAGGCGATCCTATGTCTCCAATATTGTTCAATATTGTGGTTGATACTAGACCATGATGGCGCGCGTTGTTGCGCCCGTCCATTTTGCCAATAGAAGGGTTGGAATTTATGGAAATATATGGATAAATATTTTATAATTGATTGATTCGTCATGAATTTGTGCAGTTTATTATTAGTGAACTGAATAAAAACAATGTAACACTGGCATTCATAGTATTTCATTTTGTAAGAAGCGAGAAAAAACTACAATCCTGCAATTGCCTTATATGATTAATCTGGAGCATAGATAAGTCAAATGACCGAGTATCAGTTTCCTAACACAAGCTGGAGCACAAATGAGTGAAATGTGTTAGAATTGTGTCGAATATTATTGTACAAGTTAGGTTACAGTTGGATTTGGCTTTGGACTGTGTGTAGATAGGGTAGGAGTTGTGTCCTTATAGGACACTTGTATCCTAGGCCTCTCATATATATCGGAGGTAGACACACGATGTAACTTATGCCAACATAATAGCACAGATACGCGGGGGAGCCGGCGGCGTGTGCCGGCGTCCAAGGCGGCCGGGGTGCGGTATTGTGAAGGTGTCACGGGGAGGAGCGCCTGTAGTCAGGCCCCGGGGATGTAGCCATATGGTGAACCTCGTTAACAAATCTCGGTGCCATGCTCGTGTAATTGCTTGGTCCTCGATAGATCGACGGAGCGTCTCGGATTTATTCTAACAAGTGGTATCATGAGCAAGGTTCGAAGAGGCTGTGGAAGTTGATTCAGAGGAGGAAGAACGTATCAACGGACTTGTATGCAAAGGGATCGCAGCCGTGGGAACGGAGTAGTCGGCGAGTTGTTGCTGGCTAGTTGCATCCAGAAGGCAGCGATAAAGTGTTCGCGGTTGTTGTAGTTCTTCAATAAGCAATCGGGATTGGCAGCAGCTGGCATCAGTGAGTTGCATCAGCAGGCGGCTAGATCGGATCGATAGGCAGGCGGCAAAAGCATCACGCGAGACGCGGCGATTGATCAGGTGCATCAATCGGGCGAGCATACATAAATCCCGTGAGGTCGGATCGAGCTGGCGACGTATCGAGGTATCGATCGACTCGGTTTCGACGAGATTGATGCGGTGAAGGAACGTGGACAAGTCGGCCCAGTCCGAGGCGCGTACGGGCAGCAGAGTCTTGACGAGAGGGATCGATCAAGTCTCGATCGGTTGGGCAGCAGGAAGCTGCAACGCAGGGGCAAAGGCCTAGGCCAGGCGTGGCCCGCAGGTGGTGCAGGAGACCGTGTGAAAGCAGGCAAACGGCTGCATGGTCCAGGGCCCAGGAAGGCTGTTTGGCAGGCTGAAGCTTGCGCTAGCGATCGCGGATCGTGGTTAGCAGGGGCTGGAGCGTACAGAACCGATGGAAGCCATGCAACGAGGATTTGTTGAGAAGAAAAAAAAGGCTTGGAGCAAGTCCCGATGTGTAGACCTGTGTCCATGAGCATCACGGTGTGGATCAAAGTTATTTGTTCTTGTGTGCTAAACATACACGGAAGGCTACTAGGAAAAGGGAAAAGTTCTGAAGAAAAGGGTCCACGCATACACGTAGAAGCTGTGAGCAAACCAAGGCAAGAAAAATAATTTGTGCGAAGGACCACTATGGTCAAGATTGCATGAGGTTTTTTTTTTTCTGGTGTCTAGTTTGCTGGAACTTATTTGGAGCATGTGCAGCAAGGACCGCAACACGCACATAAGGCTTGGAGGAGCCTAGATTGCGACGTGGCAAGATCATGCAAACACAGGGCGTCAAAGCAAGGCACGAACATGTGCGGGCGAACACGACGTAGGGTGAAGCATGATTGCAATCGGACGAGTTCGGCTGGGGTCAGACATATAAGGCAGCCGGCTTGGACAGTCTGGCGGATCGGCGGAGATGTCGGTCAAAGCAGAAGACGGCATTGTTTTCAGCGACGACGACATAGGAGCGTGATGCTGATGGTGGCCGATATCTGGGGCGTGGAAACACGTGGTGCAGGCTTGAGGGCTTGTGCGGCTGCGACAGACTATTGCGCAGGGTTGATTCAAGACGGTGCACATGAGAGTTTGGAGTCGACATGGCGCGGGAGGGTGGCACGTACAACCACCATGGAGTCATGTTGAAGGTGGAGTTGGAGTCTGATGGAAGACTACACTCTGTGCTGATGGAGGGGCTACGGCGTAAGTTAACGGAGAGTCGAAGCCTATTTCAGCGGGATAGCGAGAGACACGTGGTTTCAGACTGGTTACCAGTGGTCTGATGAAGGCGTGATACTCGGCATCGGTCGATGATGATCGATGGTTCTCTGCAGTGGGAGTTGAGGCAGTGGGGGCTAGCTACCCGGGAGATTCGACCAGGATAGCAGAGGCTCGACGCGGTGATAGCGGCGAGGCATGCGGTAAGCACGGGACACAGCGAGTTAGGTTACAGTTGTGTCCAACTGTGTCGACGCGGGTAAGCATGTGTCGAATATTATTGTACAAGTTAGGTTACAGTTGGACTTGGCTTTGGACTGTGTGTAGACAGGGTAGGAGTTGTGTCCTAATAGGACACTTGTATCCTAGGCCTCTCATATATATCGGAGGTAGACACACGATGTAACCTATGCCAACATAATAGCACAGGTACACGGGGGAGCCGGCGGCGTGTGCCGACGCCCAGGGCGGCCGGAGTGCGGTATTGTGAAGGTGTCATGGGGAGGAGCGCCCGTAGTCAGGCCTCGGGGATGTAGCCATATGGTGAACCTCGTTAACAAATCTCGGTGCCATGCTTGTGTAATTGCTTGGTCCTCGGTAGATCGACGGAGCGCCTCGGATTTGTTAGAATTGTGTCGAATATTATTGTACAAGTTAGGTTACAGTTGGACTTGGCTTTGGACTGTGTGTAGACAGGGTAGGAGTTGTGTCCACACTTGTATCTTAGGCCTCTCATATATATCGGAGATAGACACACGATGTAACCTATGCCAACATAATAGCACAGGTACGCGGGGGAGCCGGCGTCCAGGGCGGCCGGGGTGCAGTATTGTAAAGGTGTCACGGGGAGGAGCGCCTGTAGTAAGGCCCCGGGGATGTAGCCATATAATGAACCTCGTTAACAAATCTTAGTGTCATGCTTGTGTAATTGTTTGGTACTCGGTAGATCGACGGAGCGCCTCAAATTTATTCTAACAAAATGACTAATTACTTGGTGCGCATAACAGAGGAGTATAGACTTCAAGGAGGAGCAGTTTTAAACACATTCTGTTGTAAATTTGTATACAATGGAGAGAACTAATCCATGTACAATGTCACAACACTGGTTGATGTAGTAATAGAATAGGCACGTCATAATTTAGCGATCAAGGTGATGTTTTCCAACAATTTCTGCCCAATAGCATGGAGAGCCAATGTATCCTGAATGAGGCTACAGTTGTACAGTATGGTTTTCACGATGGAACAACCGTCACAAACTTGCAGTAGGTATGCTATTCATATCACATTTAGGTTCTGTATTTCTCTTTTCTTTTAATCTTTAGAAACATCAATTCATATGGAGATTCATCTCTCAGCCTTAGCACTTCGATACAATCTTATTTATTCACTTTAAAGATCATCATCGTAATAGAAAAATATTCTCTTATCGACTCCATGCCTATGCTCCTTTCACTAACTGACATATGATGCTATCACAGTCGAAATCAGACTACTTAATGATGTATGTATCTTGTCACTTTTTGGGCATAATTATTTTCAAATATCCGGCGCTCGTCCAGTTGGAAAGAATGAAAACTCCCATTTATTCCACAGCAAGCACATGCAATCCTCAAAAAACTAAGAAATAATGAAAACTCCCACTTATTCCACAGCAAGCGCATGCAATCCTCAAAAAACTAAGACCAATAACTCGTGAAAAAAAGCACACGATGATTTTGCAAATTACATGCGGAAGAATCTAGGTAAAATTGAGGGTATTAATTTCCTTCTGAAACAGTGATATCTTTATTTTGCTATCGAGATTTTCGATAAGGAAAAGGCGCACAAGGAATTTGTGGCACAATTGGTAGTGAGAAAAGGAAAGTAAGAGACCAGGTAGAAAATGTGATTTCAAATTGGATTATGCATAGTGCAGTATAGCTTCATCTAACATTGTGGCCTTGTCAATTACAAAAGCTAATGTATGCCTGATTGGATACCAAATTCCAAATGTCCTTCATGTGAAGACACCCCAAGGAAGCAACATAATATGATATACTCTGGGCTGTATACCGATTATATTTCTTGGAAGGAACAAAGATAAAGAATTACAGGGAATTAAAAAAAAGCTAACTTCCTAGAAGCCATGTCCAAACTTCGATGAGAGCAGGATGTAGCCAATCATACCATAGAAAGGTCATGATCATAGTTGTCACCTCAAGCACCACGGAAACACAATTTAGTTGTCACCTCAAGCACCACGGAAACACAATTTGTATGAAGCAAGATCATCCAACGCCAAAGGCTATTAATCAGAAGCGAATACTCCATCTATATAGCAAGCAAACAAGCGAATCCCTCAGCAAGAAAACATTGAGCCGAGGAGACAAATGGACCAGGAGGGAGAAGATAGGAGTGGAAGGAAATGCCACATGAAAGAAATGAAGCAACAGGCAATGGAGCAAAATATATGAAGGACTCTAGAGCAAGTAACGCACCTCCACTGTCAGTGACGGTTACACAAAGGGAATATGGGCTTCATCGCCATTACTCCCCACCGCAGGATGCTTCAAGTGCTGAACTGCCGGTCGATATTGCTTGGTCCGCATCAATCACTATTAATGGGTAGCAGCAATTGCGATTTACAACCTCAATTACTGCCGAATTATACTCCAATTGAAGCCAACGCTTCCTTGCCCCGCTATCTCCTCGTAGCGTCGCCTAGCAACACTATTAGGAAAAGGGCTATAGATGAAATTGACACTAATGGCGCATCAGACATGTGATGCGCCATTACTATATACTAATGGCGCATCATGTGTTGATGCATCATTAATGTCCAAATACTAATGACGCACCCATCCACGGTGCGCTATTAGTAATTTTTTTTCAAAACTACTAATGGCGCACCGTGGGAGTGGTGCACCATTACTAGTTGAACTAGTAATGGCGCACCACTCCCACGGTGCGCCATTAGTAACTTGGCCACCACTTCCACCGAATGCACCCTCTGGACCGTCTTTTCAGTTTTAAAAAAATAAAAAAATGATGGAAATGTCAAAAAAATAAAATAAAATAAGTTTTCCATGTGATATGTGGTCTAGTTGTTGTGAAAATTTACAAATATGAATTTCGACTTTATTTGCAAAATCTCTCGAGAATTTGTAAAATGGGCATAACTTTTGCGTACGAACTCGGATGAAAAAGTTTTTTATCTGAAAAATCATCTACCCGAAAAGTTACATCCGAATTTAACTGGGAAAACCCCGTTAAACATTTTCAAAATCCTCAAAAACCTAACAGAAAAAAGATACGGGACTTTTAAGATCTGGAGAGGCAAAAAAATTCAAAAAAAAATAAAACTTACTATCTTTCCGCCTTCAAAATTCAAAATAAGTCAAAAAAATAAAAATAAAAAAGTTACTAATGGCGCACCTGCCCATGGTGCGCCATTAGTATCTTCCTGCCTTCAAAATTCAAAATAAATAAAAAAATAAAAAAAAAATTAGTAATGGCGCATCTGCCCGCGGTGCGCCATTACTATGCTGTATATATGGCTGGGCGTGGTCCTCTCCTCCTTACCTCTTCATTCTTCTCCTCCACTCCACCTCTCCTCCACTCCATCTCCTCCTCTCCTCCACTCCATCTTCCCTTCTCTCCTCCACCATACTACCCTCATCCTCCCCGGCGACCTCCTCCTCCTCCTCTCCGGCGACCTCCTCCTCCCTCCTCTTCTCCCCTCCCCTCCCCTCATGGTTTCTCCTCCCTCCTCTCCGGTGAGCTCCTCCTCCCTCCTCTCCGGTGAGCTCCTCCTCCCTCCTCTCCGGTGAGCTCCTCCTCCCTCCTCTCCTCCCATCCCCTCATGGTTTCTCCTTCCTCCTCTCCGATGCTCCGGTGAACTCCTCTCCGGCGACCTCCTCCTCCTCCTCTCCGGCGAACTCCTCTCCGGCAAAAGAACACGGCAAAAGAACGTACAAGATCCAAAAACAGGAACAAAATTTGAAATAATATCGTGCCAAAAAACGAGCAAAAAATGGGCAAAAAAATCACGATCCAGATCCAAATTCAAAATTCAAAAATAGCAATGGCGCACGGTGGGGGTTAGACGGTGCGCCACTACTATTTTCCCGCGTTCAAAATTCAAAAATACTAATGACGCACCAGTGGCCTATACTAATGGCGCACCGTGGCCTATACTAATGGCGCACCGTGGCCTATACTAATGACGCACCAGTGGTGCGCCATTAGTAAAAAATACTAGTGGCGTGACACTAATGGCGCACCAGTGATGCGCCATTAGTAGTCTTTTTCCTAGTAGTGCGAGGTGACTTGTGTCGCTCCCTCGGTAGGTGCAGTTGCCATCGCATGGCCGGCGCATAGGTTTTTGTTTTTGAGAAATACCAGGCGCAGGTCTGTTGCATCGTACAGATCCATGAGCCCGACTGTCCGGCGGCTGGGAACGCTCACTTTGTCGGAGGCTAGGTACGCTGCATTTTTCTAGGCTTCGTTGCTCGCAGAGGTAAGGCCCATAGGCCCAAACAACAGCAGAGCACATGTTTTGTTTCGGGAGCAGCGGCCCAGCCAGTGTGGTGCCCTCTGTTCGTCAATGAAGCCAATGCGGGACTGAAAAAAAACCAACGGCCACAAATGCCTATTAGTGCAGATCCGATGGCCAAAAACAGCAGTGGCCTCAGAGGGCTGGAAAGATGCGCGGTTATAATGTCTTTAAAAGTTAGCGATCCTGATAGGGAGGACAAAGGAGACCGGTCAGGTGGGTGGCTTGGTGCCTCATCTAGTTGATGGTGGTGTGTCCATCCTGCAATGCGCTGATGATACAATCATCTTCATGGAACACGATTTGGCAAAAGCGAGAAACATGAAGTTAGTGTTATGCTTATTTGAACAATTGACGGGGTTAAAAATTAATTTCCATAAAAGCGAGTTGTTCTGCTTTGGTAGAGCCAAAGACGAATGAGAGGCATATAGACAATTGTTTGGTTGTGAAGTGGGGGCTTTGCCTTTTACGTATCTAGGTATTCCCATTCACCATCGTAAGCTAACAAACAGCGAGGGGAAGTGCATCAAGGATCGGTTTGAGAAGAAACTGAGTTGCTGGAAAGGAAAACTCATGTCTTATGGAGGCCGGTTGATTCTTATTAACTCGGTGCTCGCGAGTTTGCCTATGTTCCTCTTATCCTTCTTTGAGGTCCCAGTTGGGGTTAGGAAAAGGCTGGACTTCTGTCGATCCCGATTCTTTTGGCAGAGTGATGAACTTAAGAGAAAATACCGACTGGCCAAATGGGATATTATCTGTCGAACAAAGAACCAGGGGGGCCTTGGTATTGAAAATCTTGAAATCAAGAACATACGCCTTCTTAGTAAGTGGCTGTATAAGTTGTCATTTGAGACGGAGGCAACGTGAGCGTAGATTTTACGTAGTAAATATCTGCAGTCCAAGACCCTATCCCAGGTCACACTGAGACCAACTGATTCGCCGTTCTGAAAGGGGCTTATGAGAATCAAAGCTACCTTCTTTAACAGAACTAGGTATATTGTCGGTAATGGCAACAACACTCGATTCTGGGAGGATACGTGGCTTGGCGACGTGCCTTTGGCGACCCAGTATCCGTCCCTCTATCGTATTGTTCAACGTCGTGAGGCTCTTGTTGCCACGGTTATGCAGTCCATTCCACTCAACATTCAGTTTAGGAGGGTGCTTGTGGGCGATCAATGGGAAGCATGGCTTCACTTGGTGCGTAGACTGATGGAGGTTCAGTTAGCTCCTCAGCCCGATCAGTTGTGTTGGAAGCTTACTAGATCTGGGGAGTTCACAGTTAAATCGATGTATATCGATATAATTAACACTAGTGTGATTCCTAGTTCCAAATATGTTTGGAAAGACAAAGTCCCTTTGAAGATTAAAGTGTTCATGTGGTTTGTACATAAACAAGTAATTTTAACAAAGGACAATCTGGTTAAGCGCAACTGGACAGGTTCTACTAGGTGTAGTTTCTGTGATCGGGACGAGACTATCAAGCACCTCTTTTTTGACTGCCCGTTGGCACGAGGTTTGTGGCGCTCTGTGCAAATTGCCTTTAACATTACTCCTCCGACTTCGGTCAACACGTTATTCGGGGCGTGGCTTGCTGGGATAGAGTCCGAAACAGCTAGACACATTCGTGTAGGAGTATGTGCGTTGTTATGGGCAATTTGGAATTGCAGAAATGATTTGGATTTTAACAGAACAACAACTATTCATTTTTTACAGGTTTTATTCTGGGCTACTGCGCTAATCCGTATGTGGTCCTTACTCACTCCGACGGAGGCTGGGGAGCGTTTGGTTACTGGATCTATCCGGTGAGAGATGGTATCGCGGGATATCTTCAACCGGTTTGGATGGCGGTCATGTAATAGGATAGGCGATTAGTTTACCTATCTTTTCTTTTGCCAGCCGGTTGTGGCTTGTTGGGCTTTCTGTTTTGGCGTTGAGGCTCTGTGTGAGCTAGCCGTTCCTTTTGTTTGAAGACTTTAAGACCTTGTTGAACCTTATTTACTTTCTAATAAATGTGGCTGTATACATCATTCTGATGCAGAGACCGGGGAGTCCCCCCTTTTCGAAAAGAAAGGTAAGCCCTATACTAGCTTAGTTAGCTTTGGGTGTGTGCGTGTCCGTCTAGGTCTAGGTTTATTTTGAGTCACTTTTCCATGTACGGTCTATACGGTCAGATTTGTAGCACAGAGAAAACAAGAAAATAAAGATAAATGAGGGCATCACAATGGCCCTTGACTATCAGTTTTTTGTACGCATGTGTTTGTCTGAATTGATGTGATCGATCGTGTGGTGAATTTACAACAGCGCGTGTGTGTGTTGCTGTGTGTGTATTTGCTGCGTGTGTGCTATTGTCACTGCTTGTGTGTGCACTACTGCTCCGCACTGCCCACACACTCACATACCATATGAGGGGTAAAAAGGTCTTTTCAGATGTTATGTAGGCTCAAAATGAATGGAAGTGTTATAAAGAGCATAAAATTTAAACTCGTTGATAGGTAGGGAAGATTTTTTTTTTCCAGTGTTAAATAAGGAAACGAAATTTAAGATAGTGTTAAATAAGGAATTGTTTCTTTGTAGAGATCTTAGCCGGTAAGAAAACCTAAGAAACCCTTTTTTTTCATTTAGGATATATACTGTGTTGGTTTAGGTTTTCTTTGCAGTGTCGTGTTTGTTTCTGCCGTGGTTACAAACGGAATGGAGGAGATAGCCAGTTACGACGTGATGAATCCAACTATGCAGGATACCAAAAGACAACAGTAGCCAGAGAGATTTATCATTACCAAATTACTAGCACTACTCAATTACCCATGCATGGGACGCAAATAGACGACAAAAATTGTGTGCGTTTGCGTGCTACAGCGACGACTCTAGTGCATGCTGCACATGTGCTTTCAAACAATTAATTTTTTATGGATTTGAAGATTTCAAAATAATTGAACCCTCAACATGTGTGAACAACGCAGTTTGACACTAGATTGCATTCCATCAACTGAAGATTGTTCATCGAGTGTATCTCTCAAATGACTATCCAAGTATCATGTTGCTATCTCCGTCCAGTGTAGTGGCCGGGCACAACGGCAGCGTTGCCAAACGCCCTTAGCGAGCTTTGTTGGCTTAGTTCCCCTCTTAGGGTTTTACATCATTCGCCGCACTTAACATTAGCACGGTCTACATGCCCTCGATTCTAATGTATCGTCGCCGCACCAGGTATATATTGAGATCAATCTCCAATGTGTGCACGAGAAAGTTGCCCCGGCATTATTCGAGTTCTTATTGAGCAACCTTCATCACAGTACGCCAATATTTCTGATAAGAGGACTACTTTCATCCCTCGCAAAAAAAAGGACTACGTTCATCCTTATTAGTCCGGACTTGGTGTTCACGCCAAGGACTCTATGCACCGAGTTGGTTTGGATTTTATTACCTATTTTTCTTGTTTAAGTCCAAACCAAACTCATCTAGAATTATACACGGCAATCAATTCATTGGTGCAAATAAAACTTGTCTGACGACATTTTATAGATACTAATGAGAACCCGTCCTGCATGATTACAGCGCTCGTTCTCTGGATCAAAGATGGAACTCCTGGAAGACAGTCATCATCGAGGTTCTCGCACGCCGCGTTGGAGATGCTCTTAGGGACAATCTTGAATTAGTATTGTGTCTAGGGAGAATCCATACTGGTTGTGTAACTAGGAAATCACTCCATTATCCATGTTACTTCAGCAGGTTGCCGTGTAGTCTTGGTATACACGGATCAGGTTCAGATTAATGAGGCAAAGCATTGTCGTGTGCACTCGTGTCTTTAGCCTTTGTCCGAGCGACGTTAGGAGTTGTTGTTTCGAGTCGGCGTCTTCGCTATAAGTTTGGTCTTCTATATTTTATTACACGCACGTACGAGTGCTTTTGTAAGAGACACGACCTCATTAGATTGACCGACAAGAAATAAAAGGGAATTACAAGGCACCGTACGAGACATAATAAGTACCTTTGGCCAAGCGTTTGGCTAAATATATACTATGATGGATCCGTCGGCGAAAATCCAACGAGTGGAACTCCCGGGAGACATCGTCCTCGAGGTGCTCGTACGTGTCGCTGATGCAGCCACCCTCCGCCGTTGTGCCACCGCGTGCAAGCGGTGGCGCGCCCTCGCAGCTGACCCCTCCTTCGTCCGCCGGCGCCATCACGTACTGATGGCCACCGTCGGTGTATACGAGGCCGAGTGGGCGCTCTCCAAGGTGCTGTGACGGCCGGACGTCGATCCGAACACTAACCGGCTGCTGCTCACCGATAGGATGGTGCAGGGCGGCCCCATCCCGAGGCTCTTCCCGGAGCTGGAGCAGGCCGGCGGCAACGGCATGCAGAACGAGAGGGTGGTGGCCGTCCTCATTGATGCTGAGGCGGGTGTCGAGAAGCTGGCCGCGGTCCGGTACATCAACAGCAACATGGCCTATCGGAGTGGGTGGAGTGAATTCGTTAGGGACTGCCGTATCTCCCATGGAGACCGTGTCGACATCTACGTCGGCAGACGCGGCGCCGGACAGCGCTGCCTCCTCTTCTTCAATAGCAAGGGCGCCCAAGGTTGACCATGTCTAGATCGAAGGTGCATCTTGTAGCTCATCATCGTACGTGATCAAGGAAGATCTTTTTGTTCCTTGTGCGTAGCTTTGCTCTTTTCTACTTTGTTCATGTTTTGTACTTCAGTTTTGCTAAGTCTCGCTGAGATTTTGTTATGTCTCAGCCGATACTATATTTCTTTAATTATTGCATGAAGATTCATGCAATAATTTGTTTTCAGTTTTTCGTTTTTCTTCTTATATGCTATATCACTTGACTGAGACTTGATGACCACACCCTTTGTACTTGTCTTATACTAGCCTTTGCTTGCCCGGTGCTCCTCCACGCTTTGCTCATAGAATCTTGTGTAGTTTTTCTTTTAGTGTTGAAACTGGTTGTTGTTTGATTTGTTCAAGGTAGGTTTTCTTGGGGCGAACTCTGACATCTTGCATGTGGTTATCTTGCCGGCGAACGCTGCCTACTTTTCTTCAATAGCAAGGGCAGCCAAGGTCGACGGTGCATCTCTTTTAGCTGTCAGTACGTTCCATGGTACCACAATTATATATGCAGACAACAGTGTCTGAATATATATGCAAATAACAGTGTCTGAATTCTGCCCACAAAAAAGCCGAAACTATTTTTGTTTGCGGGGAATAATGCTTGAATTCATATAAGACAATTTGATTAAAACTAGAAGGGATATTGTGCGTTGCCGCGCCGCATCTCTTAAATGCATTTTCTTTGGGCATCGTGTTCACGGTGCTCAAGTGCATGCACATCAGCTCCGGATCGCCACCAACAACCCTACAGACACACATGAAGATCCACACATCAATGGGCAAAAAGACAACGCGTGCCAAAACCGTTAAAAGAATACAGAGGGATTCGTTGAATTGATGATATACTATTGCTTGAGCCGTGTGGGCATAAGCCGACGGACATCCCTTCACAGTTGTAACGGTCGACGCAACGTGAAAGTTATGGCCGGAGTGAAAATCGATGAGATTGCTCAAACAAGGCGGCAGCCTTTTTGTGCCGATGTCAATGTAGCCGAGAGCGTAGGGTGGTGTAGCCGTGATCGAGGTAGGCATGCGAGGGACGCCGTGGTCGTTGTCGAATCAGTGGTGGCCGCTGTCGAGGTAGGCGCCGTGAAGCCGCGGGCACAAGGAGATGCCGTGTTAGTCAAGGGCACATTGCTGTGCCAGGATGAAGATGAGGTGGACGAGGCGTCGCGCCGTGTTTGCAAAGCCCGAAGACAGGTCATGGAAGAAGGCACGCCCGTGTGTTATGAAACTATCCATGTTACTTCAAGAGATTGCGTGTAGTCTTAGTATACGGATCAGGTTCAGATTAATGAGGCAAGTGTTGGCGTGTGCACTGCGTCATTAGCCTTGTCCGTACGGCATTAGGAGTTGTTGTTTGAGTCGCTCGGCGTCTTTGGTGTAGGGTTTGATCTTCTATATATTTATTACACGCACGTACAAGTGCTTTTGTAAGAGACTCGACCTCATGAGATTGAGCGAGAAGAAATAGAAAAGGAATTAGAAGGTACTACCTCCGTAAACTAATATAAGAGCGTTTAGAATACTAAAGTAGTAATCTAAACACTTCTATATTAGTTTACAGAGGGAGTAGTACTCAACAGGACATACTGTTGGGCAAACGGTTGGCTAAATATGATGGATTCATCGGCGAAAATCCAACGAGTGAATCTGCCGGAAGATCTCGTCCTAGAGGTCCTCGCGCGTGTCAATGGTGGAGCTGCCCTCGTCCGCTGTGCCACCGCGTACAAGCGGTGGCGCGCCCTCATGGCCGACGTCGTCCGCCGGCGTCACCAGGTGCTGATGAGCAGCGTCGGCATGTATGAGGCCGAGTGGGCGCTTTCCAAGGTGCTGCCACGGTCTGACGTCGATCCGAATCAAAACCGGTTGATGCTCGCCCAACAGATGGTGTGGGGCGGCCCCATCCCGAGGCTCTTCCCGGAGCTGGAGCTGGTCGATGACGACGGCGTGCAAAACGCGCGCCGCCCTCTTCGGCAGGCGGTGGACAACGGCCTGCGGAACGCTCGTCGCCCTCTTCGGCAGGCGGTGGTCATCCTCATTGACGCTAATGCCGGGGTTGAGAAGGTGGCCACGGTCCGATACGTCGACGTCATGTCGGCGTACCGAATCAGTGGTCGTGGGTGGTGGGAATTCGCGAGGGATAGTGGTATCTTGGAGGGAGACCGCATCGACCTCTACGTCGGCAGACGCGGCAATGACGAGCCATGCCTACTCTTCTTCAATGGCAAGGTGGTGGGTGTCCGTGACGGCTATGCATCTCAGGGTGGTGGGTCTTCTTCAATAGCAAGGGCGCCCAAGGTTGATCATGACCAGATAAATACGGAGTAGCATCTTGTAGCTGTCCTGCGATCCGTGGTACCACAATTTCTGTATGCATAATTTTGTAGAGATCTTTGCCGGTAAAAAAGCCCTGAGCATCCCCTTTTTTTCATTTAGGATATACTGTGTTGGTTTAGGTTTTCTTTGCAATGTCGTGTTCGTTTCTGCCGTCGTTACAAACGGAAACGGAGAAGATAGCCAATTACGACGTGATGAAACCAACTATGCGGGATAAGCAAAATACAACAGTAGTCAGTCAAACAGATTTCTCAGAGGGTGTTTGTTTCCAGGGACTTATTGATCTAGGGACTTAAATAAATCCGTATAAGTCCCATCTAAACCAAACAGGAGGGACTTATAGGGACTTAAAGTGGGCATTTGGGACTTATGAAATAAGACTCTTAAGGAGGGACTTATAGTTGCAATATGGTCTTATAGAGACTTATAAGTCCCAGGAACCAAACAGATAGAGACTTTTTAAGGACTTGGAACTTATAAGTTGGGACTAAAAAAAGTCTTAAAACTTATGAACCAAACATGGCCTAATTACCAAATTAAACTACTACTCAATTACCCATGCATGCGACGCAAATGGCGGACAAAAGTTGTGTGCGTTTGCATGCTACAGCGACGACTATTTTTTTGTGTGCACGCTGCACATGTGCTTTCATCCTATTATTATTTTATGGATTTGAAAATTCCAAAATAGTTGAACCCTCAACATGTGTGCCCGATTTACAAACCGTTTTCGTTACCGGTTTGGTCTAGACGAGATATTCAAAACTATACTCTATGGTAATTTGTTTCGACAATCTCCATTTTTGGCTTCAAAGTTGCCACTGAAAGATTTTTTTAATAGAGAGTTGCATTAATTAAGTAGAGAAAACATAGTTTGTACAATCGTGCAAGGCCACACTCAACACGCAGGTTGGCACTGTGCCTTGCATAACCCCACCACGCAACTCTCTATGTCCTAACTGGGCAAGACTATGAGCTAACCTATTGTCCCTTCTATCTACTTTGCAAACTCTAACTTCTCTGTTCTCTTTGATGGCTTGAAACTCCTTTGCAACTGCTCCAACCTCCGATTTATCAATAGACGAGAGGATGAGCGCCTTTGTCACCGAGCTGCAATCCGTCTCGATGATTAAGGGTAAATCCAATTAGGTGTTGAAGAGCCCTGCGGTCCCAATCAGGTGTTGCCAAGAGGATGTCGAACTGGTTTGCTCCTCTCTCGGATGCGCGAGCTCATCCTTCCCGTGCAAGTACCTCGGACTGCCGTTGACACTGCGAAAACAAACAGCCATGCAACTGTAAGGGCTGGTGGACCAACTTGTTGGGTGCCTACGCAACGGGAGAGCGGCTTTGCTGCCAAAAGTGGTCGCCTCATTCTCATCATGTCGGTTTTATGCGCAATACCCATCCATGCAATGCTGGCTATGGATATCCCGGTGAAGACCATTAAGGCCCTAATCAAAAAAATTCGTGGGTTTCTGTGGTGTGGCACCTCGGAGGCAAATGTCGGAAATTATGCGGTCGCCTGGAACATGGTATGCAGACTGAAGTGGGCAGGCGGTTTAGGCATACCGGACCTTCGCTGGCTGAACTTGGCATTGCAAGCACGCTGGCCATGGCTGCAGAGAACTGACAGGTCCAAGTCTTGGGCTGAGTTCAAAATTTCAGTCCCGGCTATCTCCCGGGCAATCTTCAATGCGGCAGCAAGTGCTCAAGTTGGGAACGGACAGACTACTCTATTTTGGGAGGATAGATAGATCCATGGGTTCCAAGCCTGCGAGCTTGCACCCCTCATATATTACAAGGTGGCGACGCGGGTCAAGAAAACACGGACGGTTGCAGAGACGCTGCTGCATGACTCATGGGCGCTCGACGTTGGCCCGAACCTCACAGCCAACGAGATACATCAGTTCATGGCCCTATGGCCAACTATGATAGAAGTTCAGCTTGATCCTACCTTGGATGACACCATACGCTGGACATGGGAGAAAGATGGCGCTTTCTTGGTCCGCCCAGCGTACGCGACCAAATTTGTAGGTCTAGAGGTTTCTTCGACGGCATCCTTCACGTGGAAGTCACGAGCCCCTCTCCAGTGCCGATTCTTCAACTGACTAGCGATCAAGAACCGTTGTTGGACCCCTGATAGACTTGCCCAACGCGGCTTACCCCACCAGGCAGCATGCCCGTTTTGCGACCAACATGAGGAGACCATCGACCATCTCCTGGTGACTTGCGTTTTTGCTCGTTAGATATGGCTATGGGTTTTATCCACGATCGACCGGCGGACAGGGTGTGGTGGCCACGGACAATGAGACCCTGCAGAATTGGTGCATGGGACAGGAAGAAGTGCAAGACCATAAGAAGACCACCCGCGCCATTACCTTGCTTGCACTGTGGGAGCTGTGGAAGCATCACAATAGCATCGTATTCGAAGGGGCCACACCATCAACAACAACAGTCATCGAGCGGATCAACACCGAGGGACGAGTTTGGCGAGATGCAGGGCTGCTCAAAGGTGATCTCGACAGATTCTTTACGGACTTGTCGAGGTGGGTTATTAGAGAGTAGTTAATCAATACTTTTAGGCGTCGTCGGCGGTCCATCCGACATGTGGAGGCACCGCTAATGTAACTTTGTGGACTTTGAGAATCTCCTCCCTTTCTTCTATTAATGAATGATACACACACTCGTGCGTATTCCAGAAAAAAATATTAAAGGTAAATTCGTCCCCGATATTGCCTTTCGTAGTTGTCGGTGTCAAAACCGACGGATCTCGGGTAGGGGGTCCCGAACTGTTGGGGAACGTAGCAGAAATTCAAAATTTTCTACGCATCATCAAGATCAATTTATGGAGTAATCTAGCAACGAAGGGAAGGAGAGTGCATCTACAATACATACCCTTGTAGATCGCTAAGCGGAAGCGTTCAAGTGAACGGGGTTGATGGAGTCGTACTCGTCGTGATCC
This sequence comes from Triticum aestivum, assembly GCF_018294505.1. Classification (NCBI taxonomy): domain Eukaryota; kingdom Viridiplantae; phylum Streptophyta; class Magnoliopsida; order Poales; family Poaceae; genus Triticum; species Triticum aestivum. The sequence continues at coordinate 687,624,759 of NC_057812.1, forward strand.
AAATCACCGATGATCCTAGTGCCGAACGGACGACACCTCCGTGTTCAACACACGTACAGCCCGTGACGTCTCCTACGCCTTGATCCAGCAAGGGGAGAAGGAGAGGTTGGGGAAGACTCCATCCAGCAGCAGCACGACGGCGTGGTGGTGGTGGAGGAGCGTGGTACTCCAGCAGGGCTTCGCCAAGCACCGCAAGAGACGAGGAGGGAGAGGGGTAGGGCTGCTCCAAGAAGGAGATGTTCTCGTGTGTATGGCAGCCCAAAACCTCAAGTATATATAGGGGAGGGGAGGGGCTGTGCCCCCACCTAGGTTTCCACCCATAGGGGTGGCGGCCAGCCCTAGATCCCATCTAGGGGGGCGGCCAAGGGGGGAGAGAAGGGGGCGCACCACTAGGTGGGCCTTAGGCCCATCTGAGCCTAGGGTTTCCCCCTTTTCCCTTCTCTCTTCGCCTTGGGCCCTGGTGGGGGGGGGGGCGCACCAGCCCACCTGGGGCTGGTCCCCTCTCACACTTGGCCTACACAGCCCTCTTGGGCAGGTAGCCCCACTTGGTGGACCCCCGGGACCCTCCCGCTAGTCCCGGTACGTTACCGATAGCACTCGAAACCTTTCCGGTGACCAAAACAGGACTTTCCATATATAAATCTTTATCTCCGGACCATTCCGGAACTCCTCGTGATGTCCGGGATCTCATCCGGGACTCCGAACAACATTCGATAACCACGTATATCTATTCCCTATAACCCTAGCGTCATCGAACCTTAAGTGTGTAGACCCTACGGGTTCGGGAACCATGTAGACATGACCGAGACAACTCAGCGGCCAATAACCAACAGCGGGATCTGGATACCCATGTTGGCTCCCACATGTTTCACGATGATCTCATCGGATGAACCACGATGTCAAGGATTCAATCAATCCCGTATACAATTCCCTTTGTCTAGTGGTACGATACTTGCCCGAGATTCGATCGTCGGTATCCCGATACCTTGTTCAATCTCGTTACCGGCAAGTCTCTTTACTCGTTCAGTAACACATCATCTCATGATCAACTCCTTGATCACATTGTGCACATTATGGTGATGTCCTACCGAGTGGGCCTAGAGATACCTCTCCGTTTACACGGAGTGACAAATCCCAGTCTCGATTCATGCCAACCCAACAGACACTTTCGGAGATACCTGTAGTGTACCTTTATAGCCACCCAGTTACGTTGTGACGTTTGGCACACCCAAAGCACTCCTACGGTATCCGGGAGTTGCACAATCTCATGGTCTAAGGAAATGATACTTGACATTAGAAAAGCTTTAGCATACGAACTACACGATCTTTGTGCTAGGCTTAGGATTGGGTCTTGTCCATCACATCATTCTCCTAATGATGTGATCCCGTTATCAACGACATCCAATGTCCATGGTCAGGAAACCGTAACCATCTATTGATCAACGAGCTAGTCAACTAGAGGCTTACTAGGGACATGGTGTTGTCTATGTATCCACACATGTATCTGAGTTTCCTATCAATACAATTCTAGCATGGATAATAAACGATTATCATGAACAAGGAAATATAATAATAACCAATTTATTATTGCCTCTAGGGCATATTTCCAACAGTCTCCCACTTGCACTAGAGTCAATAATCTAGTTCACATCGCCATGTGATTAACACTCACAGGTCACATCGCCATGTGACCAACATCCAAGAGTCTACTAGACTCAATGATCTAGTTCACATCACTATGTGATAAACACTCAAAGAGTTCTGGGTTTGATCATGTTATGCTTGTGAGAGAGGTTGTAGTCAACGGGTCTTGCCATATTCAGATCCCTATGTATTTCGCAAAACTTTATATCGTAGATGCTGCTACCACGTTCCACTTGGAGCTATTCCAAATTGTTGCTCCATTATACGTATCCGGTATCTCTACTCAGAGCTATCCGGATAGGTGTTAAGCTTGCATCGACGTAACTCTTTACGTCGAACTCTTTATCACCTCCATAACCGAGAAACATTTCCTTATTCCTCTAAGGATAATTTTGACCGCTATCTGGTGATCTACTCCTAGATCACCTTTGTACCCTCTTGCCAGACATGTGGCAAGGCACACATCAGGTGCGGTACTTCAGCATGGCATACCGTATAGAGCCTATGACAAAAGCATAGGGGACGACCTTCGTCCTTCCTCTTTCTTCTGCCGTGGTCAATCTTTGAGTCTTACTCAACTTCACACCTTACAACTCAGGTAAGAACCCCTTCTTTGACTGATCTATTTTGAACTCCTTCAAAAACATGTCAAGGTGTGCGTTCTTTGAAAGTATCATCAGGCGTCTTGATCTATCTCTATAGATCTTGATGCCCAATATGTAAGCAGCTTTATCCAGGTCTTCCTTTGAAAATCACTCTTCAAACAACCGTTTATGCTTTCCAGAAATTCTACATTATTTCGGATCAACAATATGTCATCCACATATACTTATCAGAAATGTTGTAGTGCTCCCACTCACTTTCTTGTAAATACAAGTTTCTAGCAAACATTGTATAAACCTAAAAGCTTTGATCACTCCATCAAAACATATATTCCGATTCCGAGATGCTTGCTCTAGTCCATAGAAGGATTGCTGGAGCCAGCATACCTTTTAGCATCCTTAGGATCGACAAAACCTTTTATTGTATCACATACAACTTTTCTTACGAAAACTGGTAAGAAAACTTGTTTTGACATCCATCTGTAAGATTTCATAATCGAAAAATACAGCTAATGCTAACATGATTCCGACGGACTTAAGCATCGCTACGGGTGAGAAATTCTCATCGTAGTCAACTCCTTGAACTTGTGAAAAGACTCTTTCCCACAAGTCGAGCTTCATAGACGGTAACATTACCGCCCACGTCCGTCTTCTTCTTAAAGATCCATTTATCTCAATGGCTTGCCGATCATCGGGCAAGTCCACCAAAGTCCATACTTTGTTCTGATATATGGATCCTATCTCGGATTTCATGGCTTCTAACCATTTGTCGGAATACGGGCCCACCATCGCTTCTCCATAGATCGTAGGTTCATTGTTGTCTAACAACATGATATCTAAGACAGGATTACCGTACCACTTAGGAGTAGTACATATCCTTGTCGACCTACGAGGTTCGATAGCAACTTGATCCGAAGCTTCATGATCACTATCATTAACTTCCTATTCAACAGACGTAGGCTCCACAGAAAACATCTTTCTGTGTTGCATCACTCTCTGGTTGAAGTAAAGGTTCGACAACCTCATCAAGTTCTATCTTCCTCCCACTCAATTCTTTCGAGAGAAACTCCTTCTCGAGAAAGGACCCGTTCTTAGCGACAAACAATTTGCCCTCGGATCTGAGATAGAAGGTATACCCAACTGTCACCTTTGGGTATCCTATGAAGATGTGTTTGTCCGCTTTGGGTTCGAGCTTCTCCGGCTGAAGCCTTAAGCATCGCAGCCCCAAACATTAAGAAACGACAACTTTGGTTTCTTGCCAAACCAATGTTCATACGACGTCGTCTCAACGGACTTAGATGGTGTCCTATCTAAAGTGAATGCAGCTGTCTCTAACGCATAACCTCAAAATGAAAACGGTAGATTGGTAAGAGACATCATAGATCGCACCATATCTCATAGGTTCGATTACGACGTCCGGACACACCATTACCTTGTGGTGTTCCAGGTGGCTTCAACTGTGAAACAATTCCACAATGTCTTAAGTGATTGCCAAACTCATAACTCAGAAAATCCCCTTTTGATCAGATCGTAGGAACATGATCTTATTGTTATGATGATTCTTAACTTCACTCTGAAATCGCTTGAACTTTTCAAACGTTTCAGACTTGTGCTTCATTAAGTAGATATACCTATATCTACTCAAATCGTCAGTGAAGATGAGAAAATAGCGATATCCACCGCACGCTTCAATTCTCATTGGATCACACGCATCAGCATGCATGATTTCCAACAAGTCACTTGCCCGTTTCATTGTACCTGAAAACGGGGTCTTAGTCATCCTGCCCATGAGGCATGGCTCGCATGTGTCAAGCGATTCAAAATCAAGTGACTCCAAACATCCATCGACATGGAGTTTCTTCATGCATCTTACGCCAATATGACCTAAGCGGCAGTGCCACGAGAAAGTGGTACTATCATTATTAACTCTACATCTTTTGGCGTGAACATGTGTATTACCACGACCGAGATTCAATGAACCATTCACATAGGGTGCATGACCATGAAAGGTATCATTCATGTAAACAGAATAACCATTATTCTCTAACTTAAATGAATGACCGTATTGCAATGAACATGATCTAATCATATTCATGCTCAACGTAGACACCTGATAACATTTATCTAGGTTCAATACTAATCCCGAAGGCAGATGGAGCGTGCGATGGTGATCTCATCAACTTTGGAAACACTTCCAACACACATCGTCACCTCGCCCTTAGCCAGTCTCCGTTTAGTCCGTAGCTTTTGCTTCAAGTCACCAGTAATAGCAACTGAACCGGTATCCAATACCCAGGTGCTACCAGGAGTACTAGTGAGGTACACATTAATAACACGTATATACTTTGTTGAAGTTGCCAGCCTTCTTATCTACCATGCATTTGGGGTAATTCCGCTACCAGTGACCGTTCCCCTTACAATAGAAGCACTTAGTCTCGGGTTTGGGTTCAACCTTGGGTTCCTTCACTGGAGCGGCAACTGGTTTGCCATCCATGAAGTTTCCCTTCTAGCCCTTGCCCTTCTTGAAACCAGTGGTCTTGTTAAACCATCAACACTTGATGCTCCTTCTTGATTTCTACCTTTTGCGGTCTTAAGCACCGCGAACAGCTCCGGGATCAACTCCATCCCTTGCATGTCATAGTTCATCACGAAGATCTAGTAGCTTAGTGATAGTGGCTAGAGAACTCTATCAATCACTATCTTATCTGGAAGTTTAACTCCCACTTGATTTAAGTGATTGTAGCACCCAGACATTCTGAGCACATGCTCACTAGCTGAGCTATTCTCCTCCATCTTGTTGGCAAAAGAACTTGTCAGAGGTCTCACACCTCTCAACACGGGCATGAGCCTGAAATCCCAATTTCAGCTCTTGGAACATCTCATATGTTCTATGGTGTTCAAAACGTCATTGGAATCCCGATTCTAAGCCGTAAAGTATGGTGCACTAAACTATCAAGTAGTCATCATGACGTGTCTGTCAGGTGTTCACAACATCCACAGATGACGTTGTAGGGGTCTGCACATCGAGCGGTGCATCAAAAACGTAAGCCTTCTGTGTAGCAGTGAGGACACTCCTCGGACTATGGATCTAGTCCGCATCAGTGCTTACAATATCTTTCAACTTGGTCTTTCTCTAGGAACGTATTGAAACTGGGAGCTACAACGTGACCTATTTACCTACAACATATTTGCAAAGACAATTTAGACTATGTTCATGATAATTGAGTTCATTTAATGAACTCCCACTCAGATAGACATCCCTCTAGTCATCTAAGTGAAACATGATCCGAGTCAACTAGGCCGTGTCCGATCATCACGTGAGACAGACTAGTCAACATCGGTGAACATCTTCATGTTGATCGTATCTTCTATACGACTCATGCTCGACCTTTCGTTCTTCCGTGTTCCGAGGCCATGTCTGTACATGCTAGGATCGTCAAGTCAACCTAAGTGTTTTTGCTGTGTAAATCTGGCTTACACCCGTTGTATTCGAACGTTAGAATCTATCACACCCGATCATCACGTGGTGCTTCAAAACAATGAACGTTCGCAACGGTGCACAATTAGGGGGAACACTTTTCTTGAAATTTTAGTGAGGGATCATCTTATTTAAGCTACCGTCGTTCTAAGCAAATAAGATGTAAAACATGATAAACATCACATGCAATCAAATAGTGACATGATATGGCCAATATCATTTTGCTCCTTTTGATCTCCATCTTCGGGGCTCCATGATCATCGTTGTCACCGGCATGACACCATGATCTCCATCATCATGATCTCCATCATCGGTCTTCTTGAAGTTGTCTCGTCATCTATTACTTCTACTAATATGGCTAACGCTTTAGCAATAAAGTAAAGTAATTACATGACGTTTATGTTGACACGCGGGTCATAAATAAATGAAGACAACTCCTATGGCTCCTGCCGGTTGTCATACTCATCGACATGCAAGTCGTGATTCCTATTACAAGAACATGATCAATCTCATACATCACATATATCATTCATCACATCCTTTTGGCCATATCACATCACAAGGCATATGCTGCAAAAACAAGTTAGACGTCCTCTAATTTTTGTTGCAAGTTTTTTTACGTGGCTGCTATAGGTTTCTAGCAAGAACATTTCTTACCTACGCCAAAACCACAACGTGATATGCCAATTTCTATTTACCCTTCATAAGGACCCTTTTCATCGAATCCGATCCGACTAAAGTGGGAGAGACAGACACCCGCTAGCCACCTTATGCAACTAGTGCATGTCAGTCGGTGGAACCAGTCTCACGTAAGAGTACGTGTAAGGTCGGTCCGGGCCGCTTCATCCCACGATGCCGCCGAATCAAGATAAGACTAGTAACGGCAAGCAAATTGACAAAATCGACGCCCACAACAACTTGTGTTCTACTCGTGCATAGAAACTACGCATAGACCTAGCTCATGATGCCACTGTTGGGGAACGTAGAAGAACTTTAAAATTTTCTACGCATCACCAAGATCAATCTATGGAGTAATCTAGCAACGAGGGGAAGGAGAGTGCATCTACATACCCTTGTAGATCGCTAAGCGGATGCGTTCAAGTGAACGGGGTTGATGGAGTCGTACTCGTCGTGATCCAAATCACCGATGATCCTAGTACCGAACGGACGACACCTCCGTGTTCAACACACGTACAACCCGGTGACGTCTCCTACGCCTTGATCCAGCAAGGGGAGAAGGAGAGGTTGGGGAAGACTCCATCCAGCAGCAGCATGACTGCGTGGTGGTGGTCGAGGAGCGTGGTACTCCAGCAGGGCTTCGCCAAGCACCGCAAGAGTCGAGGAGGGAGAGGGGTAGGGCTGCGCCAAGAAGGAGATGTTCTCGTGTGTATGGCAGCCCAAAACCTCAAGTATATATAGGGGAGGGGAGGGGCTGCGCCCCCACCTAGGTTTCCACCCCTAGGGGTGGTGGCCAGCCCTAGATCCCATCTAGGGGGGCGGCCAAGGGGGGAGAGAAGGGGGCGCACCACTAGGTGGGCCTTAGGCCCATCTGAGCCTAGGGTTTCCCCCTTTTCCCTTCTCTCTTCGCCTTGGGCCCTAGTGGGGAGGCGCACCAGCCCACCTAGGGCTGGTCCCCTCTCACACTTGGCCCACGCAGCCCTCTGGGGCAGGTAGCCCCACCTGGTGGACCCCCGGGACCCTCCCAGTGGTCCCGGTACGTTACCGATAGCACCCGAAACCTTTCCGGTGACCAAAATAGGACTTCCCATATATAAATCTTTACCACCGGACCATTCTGGAACTCCTCGTGATGTCCGGGATCTCATCCGGGACTCCGAACAACATTCGGTAACCACGTATATCTATTCCCTATAACCCTAGCGTCATCGAACCTTAAGTGTCACTACTAGGAAAAGGCCTACTAATGGCGCACCTAATTTGGCCATTAATGGCGCATTAGTGGTGCGCCATTAGTGCCACGCCATTAGTATATTTTACTAATGGCTCACCACAGGTGCGCCATTAGTATCTGGTATACTAATGGTGCACCTCAGATGCGCCATTAGTATATACAACAGTGCGCCATTAGTATGCCTCCCAGGGGGCCATGTATACCCAGGTGCTTTGGCATACTAATGGCGCACAACAACAAGATGCGCCATTAGTAACTTCGGAATACTAATGGCGCACTATTTAATGATGCGCCATTAGTATCCTTTTTCATACTAATGGCGCACTGTGATGTGATGCGCCATTAGTATGAATATTAGGTTTTTTTATTTTTTAATTTTCTGTTTTTTGCACAGGTTACAAAATGTATAATTGGACAAAATATAGACAGCACACATCAACAACAGATTCATCGAATACAATAGAAGATTAGTCTCTCAATACAATTCATCATATTAGTCTCCGAATACAATTCATCATATTAGTCTCCAAATTGAAAAGACTGAACAAAGATAGAACATTATATTACAAGTCTCGAGACCGCGAGTAGCGAGTTTGTCTTCACATTACAAGTCGATATCGATCATCTAAACTACCATCACATAGAAGAGAGCTGCGGTCATCACGATGAGCATCATCACGATGAAACTCGTCTTCATCCGGTTCCTCCAGCGCTCCCTCCCCTCTCCCACTAGATAGCGGGCGTATCTAGATTCGGCCTCGGCCCTAGTGGTGTACCCTTTGTAACTGTTACCGCTGAATCGGTGAACCTGTCTCCGACACTCCTCCCAGTCGTCGTAGACTCCGGGAACCTTACCCTTGTACACGACATACGACGGCATCGCTATGCAGTAGCCAAACGAAACGTTAGTACCAATTCACAGACAATACATAAGCAATATATAAGTATGCAACAGAACGATCGAAGAGAAAAGCAAGACATTAATAGCATCGATTACATCTAAGTTGAACGACTCTCGAAACCAAAGAGACATACTACAAGTTCATTAAAGTTTAATTACAACATGAGCCAATCGATGTTTCAGAACTAGACACAGCATCACTGCTTTCGACTCGACTCAAGGGACCGGAGCGTGGATGAAGCCGCCGTCTATCGTGGGAGTCATGAAATAACGGTCGTTGTCAGCCTGCATTTGTAGCATTGTGTCGATGTCACTGTTGGACGGTTGATTTCTGAGGTAGAACTGCCCCGAGGTACGAAGGACATCTTGATAGATGATTTCCGCAAACTCCGACTGGATGCGAAAGAATTCTTGTCTGATGTCCGCGTCCTGCATTGCCGACACGCTCGCGGCCCAATCTTTGAGTTTACTCGGTAGCAGAAGTTGATGATGGTCCCGTACGATCGCCCGCATGTGATGGATGGCGTAGTAGGCACCCTTCTGACCGCCAGGCGGCTGCTTGACGCAGCAGAACATCGTATTGTGGGAGAACACGTGCTTGCCGTACTTACGAATAGGCCTGGTGAAGGTGCCTCCAGATTTGACGTAGCCGGGGAGAACATCATCAAGAACCTTCTTGACATTTGTGTAGTCTACGTTCGAATGATGGTCCGGGTCGAAATACGTGGCCATGGAATATTTGGAGCTGAGGAGGATGAGCGTGCAATGTGTGTCACTGCAGAAAACACGGAATGTTAAAAGAAAAACGATCGAAATCTAAGAATTCATATGTTACGGGGCGGTTGAGGGGAGGACTTACTCGGGAAAGTAAGGCACGAGGAAGTTATCCTTATCTTGGTTTGCCAGAATGACGCCTTCGAGGTAAGAAGTCGCGACTTGCCGGTCCCCAGCGCTGCCCAAGATCTTGGCACGCATGTAGAAGGGGTCGACTATCACGATGTCCGGGGTCTTGTCACGAATGATCCACATCTCCATACTCAGTGAAAATAGCCGAACGAAGGTGTAGTGCAGCGGATGAAGGTTCAACATAGCGTGGATGTCATCAAACCGCAGGACGATCGTACCCCCGATGGAGTTATCCACAAAGCCCTTGCCCTCTGGCACCTTGGCCGCGAAAACCGGGTGTGCCACATCCTTCTCTCTGAGACGCCGCTTCTCCAAAGAAAGAACACTGTCATGCAGACTCCGCATAGCACCGGTTGCAGCATCGAGCATATTTCTCGGTAGCATCGGCCTACCCGCCACATGCAGCCTCCTCATTAAATCCTCAGGTGAAGGTGGCCCGTCCTGAGCACGGATCGTACTCGGTGCCGGCTGGCCCGCACCCTTGTTAGTCTTTCTTTTGCGTGCCTTCTTCTTCTCCTATAATGGGACCGAGTTCTGCTCACAGACCGCCTTCTTGAGTGTGTTGGGGGTGATAATATTTTGCACCTCGCCTATCTGAGGCTCGGTGAAGTCGGCAGCTGGAGGCGTCTCCTGAGAGCTGAACTGCAGACGACGCCTGTTGCAACTTGGCTTCTCCATGGTACCAGCTAGATCATGCACGTCTTTTGTTGGGTTGGGTTCTTGAGAAGGAGGCCCCATGAAGTCGCCACCGTACCCATGATCGGCAAAGTATTGATCGACGTTGCCAAATGTATCGTCATCGTCGTCGTTCTGATCCTGTGCCATATGCATGTTTGGATCCAGCGGCATAGGGATGTCCGGCACCGTTGCGGCGGTCTTGCCATGGGGCCGACTTGGCGCCGGCACGATTGGCGGTGTTGTCTTTGGGGTGGTGTCCCCCGCCCCAAACGAATCTGGCTCTTCGGCCAAAGCAGGGGCCAGCTCAGGCAGACGCTGAGGGTCATCATGTCATCATCGTCGGCCCCGACGGGTCGAATCGGAGGTAACAACTCGTCGCAGCCTGGCAGCACCCGAACCAGTTGAACCCTAAACAAGTTGGGTGGCATCTGGGTACCGTGGAACAAGGGGTTGCCCGGTTGAACGATTTTGCCCTTGGCGACATCGACCAACTCGTTGTTCACGAAGTGCAGGAGAGTGCACGGAACGTCGGCGGCGCCCTGCGAAAACATGTAGGGCGTCAGGGATGCCCAGTCAAAGGCAAGGAGATGAAGTCCTCGGCCGAGAGAGGCTTAATTAGTTACCGTGATGATGGCGTCGAGCTCGGCTAATGTCGAGGCACCGCCAACGGCGGGCGTGCAGTTGACGGAGGGGCCGCTTGCTGCAGAGGTGCCGGCCGGCGTACACCCGGGTGCATTAAGCTCCCGTGCCGGCGTCGGAGACACCAATGGCCCCGCCATCGCATTCTGCGAGTTGCTGGCCGTGAAGCTAGGAATCGGGGGCGGCCCCTGTTGGCCGCCCGCAATCCACGCACTAATCCCCTGGATCAAGGTAGGCACAATGGCGGTGATCGTCGCTCCGAGTTGTTGTTGCACTTGCTCTTGGACAATCTCCGGAATCCGCGCCACCTGTGCCCTGAGTTCTTGAACCTCGCGCGCCTGGCTTTCCGAGCTGGTCTTTTTCTCCTTTCGCCCACCAGTGTTATAGTATGACGACCATTTTGTCGACAAGCCTTTGCCGGCCACACGACCAGCTGACGTCGGCTTACTGAGCTTATCCTTGTTCTTCATTACATTCAACGCCCTATTTAGAGTGGTGTCCCAAGGGTTGCTCTTAGTCGACCCCGCGCTACTGCTTTCAGTCGCCTGCGGAAGGAATGTGAACCATTTAGAAATTTGGCTTCATTAATTAGAATGCAACCATATGGAGCTAATTACGCGGGGGTGTATTCCTTACCAGAACAAGCTCAAGCGCCCTGGTCTTCGGATCCGTGGTAAGCTCCTTTGTTTTCGGGTCCTTCTTGTACCGGGCCCTGACAAAGTTCCTGGTCTGCTTGTCACCGTATTTATCGAAGAGGGGCGGTAGGCCTTGCTCGGCACGGTCCGCCTCCTCCTTGTCCCATATAGGCTCCGCCACTCTGTAACCGCCGGGACCGAGTGTGTGTTCCCCTAAGTTCAGCTCCCGCATTTCTTTCCCCCACTTACTTGATTCGGAGTTTGCGGTGCTCGAGCAATTGATCTTGAAGTCGTTGTAGTCATCTTCGGTGATCGAAGGATTTTTCTCCTTGATCTTCTCATAACTCTCACCTTTCTCGATCATTCTCTTCACATTGCTTTTCCAAGTAGACAGGGCCTTGCTCATCTTCGTGAGGGCAGCATTGTTCACTTTATTCCCTTTGAGGCTTGTGTTTTCAAATTCAGTGGGGAACTTGTATCATTCGTGCAGCTTCGTGAAGAGGAGGTTGCGCAAATTCCCTCGGTCAGGATGCCTCAGGTTCTCGGTGTTGATCGAGACGGTGCTCCAGAGAATGCACCCGAGCTGAAGCGAGTACCCCTTGACTATTCATTCGGGCGCCGTTGGATTCCCGTCGGAGTCCACTTCAGTAACTTCCTCCTTGAGGGTGCGGAGCACGGTCGGGTGCCGGTCCTTCCGTTGCCTCTTCGGTTGGCTGCCATCTGTGCGTGCGCCGCCATCATCAGTGGTGGCATCCTCGGCGGCACCATCAATGGTGGCATCAGTGGGGTCATCCTCGGCGGTACCATCAGTGGTCTCAGGATCGATGGGGAAGGCGGCGTCCTCATACAAGTGAGGTTGTTCCTCCATCTCCTGGGATAGCTTCCAGAATGCCTTGCTGCCCGAACCCCCGGCCTCATCGTTGTTGGCCATGTTTCTCTCTAAATAGGAACAAAGTTTGGTCAAAAAGTTGGTTATTTTCAAGGAACAAGATCATGGTCTCATCATTTAGGGTTTGTCCACACCGAGGCATCCTAAAAGCTAAGCTTTTATCATTGAGGGTTTTTCGACGCCGAGGCACCCTAAAAGCCCAAGCTTTCATCATTTCGGTTTTTGTCGACACCGAGGCACCCTAAAAGCCATGCATTAGTCACAAGTACGCCGGGGCACTTGATCCTACTTAATTAACTACTAAGATACCCCGGCCCATGCATTAGTCACAAGTACCCCATATGTCCTATTTTTAGCAAAGTCATGCTAAAATTCACGGAAAATTTCAGCATGACCTTTGCTGAAAATAGGACATATGGAGTACCCGAATTTGCCGGAATGGAAGTTAATCGACATTCTAGCAAACTCAAGGGCCTCTCGGGTGGACAAGGCAAAAAAGGCCTCCATCACAACATGGAAAATACATTGGCATGTGAAGAGGTGAAACAATATATGCATCTCCAAGCAGTATCATTCAACATTTTGGACAAACCACTACAAGCAATACTGGATCAGATACAAGAAGAATGTGAGAAAATGCAGACAAATACTAACAGATTGAGGTGTTTAACTTGTGGTGCTCTCTGTGCTATTAACATTTCAAGTCAAAACCTTTTCTGGTTAGTAAGTGTTTCTTGAGCATATGTATGTAGTAAGTGTTTCTGCTCTCAGTGTTTCAGAACACATATTTTAGCTACCTAGTACCAGTGCTATTACCCAGCAGTTAATTAGCTTTTGCTTTTGCTTTTCAGTGCCAAATTCTAGCTAGTACCAGCAAATTAATTACCCACTGTTAGTGCCAAATTCTAGCTAGCAGTACCATATATAAAAGACATTCAGTCTGATGCTATTTACTAGCAGTACTAGCAGTTTTTTTCTTCTTCAATAACTGTATTGTCCATCAGACTGTATTGGCCATATATAAAAGACATTCAGTCTGATGCTATTTACTAGCAGTAGTAGCAGTTTTTTTTCTTCTTCATTAACTGTACTAGCAGTTTTTTTTCTTCATTAACTGTATTAGCTATTTACTAGCAGTACTAGCACTTGGATCATATGCTAACGCTACATTGATACATCATCATGCTGGGTAATATTAAACCCAAGCAACTTTATAATCAACCCAAGATACATCAACTACTGCACTGTCCTGCCTAATAAAAACAGTCATGCCAGCATATAGTATATAAATCTGAATTTGTGTTTACAAGAAGAGTGCCCATTGCAATGTAAACCTGAGAACACATCTCACCTCAAGTGCAGGATATAGCAGACACCTACTTCTTCAGTCAAGTGCAGTAAAAGACCGTTTGCAGAACCTGTTTAGTCAGAGTTGAACATTAGAATCCATACTATGCTCTACTATGCTTGTAAAGGAACACCTGCTAGCTAGCTGCTGTCGAGTTGCCAGCATTCGTCGTCAGTGAAAAAAAAAGAAGAAGAAAAAAGGCATGCATGCACTGGTTTGCCAAAATAGAGCACTTTAGTCCTCTGTTTTTGCTAACTGCTACACATACCCCCAAGTGAACCACCACAACATCTAAAAGCTAACAATTGTTTTTGCTTATATAATCAGACTTTTTGTGCTAAAAAAACCATAGAACAACTGCTCCAAATTTCTAAATAAACTGCCATTTCATTTTATTCAATAATGAACTGTACTCTTTATGGGTTTTTTAGTTAAATGCAGAAAAAAACCTAGGAGTTAACCGAGCCACCAACAGAATGTGGACTTAAAAAGAGAGAGTCATGGACAGTGACATGATACAGTTTCATAAAATTAGCTAGTTTTACTTATGGTGCACAAAGGAACAAGTACTGCAGTGCACTTAGAAAAAAATGAAGGAACTTCTCTCTACCACACGTAATCTGATTCTTTCACATTGCTTGTCTTTTCCTTTTTTTACTCAATAACGGTAAGCACTAATACTCTTAACTGCACTATAGAAACTGAACCAAATGAACTCCATGGGTGCTGCCTTCTCACCCGTCATTGACGGCGCAATGAAACAATTTTTATAACTGGTGTTTGTTCTTCTCAAAGTATATTCCTTAATCGCAATGGCTAACTGCTGAAACTATACGTAACAGTCAAAACACAAACAGAAAGAACCAGATTTGAGAAATTCAGAAACTATAAACTATGTAACTGCTGAATTATACACAACCGCTTCCAAGGCCTACTAGTGTTTTTCAGAGAGAACAACCATGTACAGTTAAAAAATGGTAACTGTGTTGGGGGGAAGTTGATGTTGCTTGATGCCTGAAGTGAGGCTGGCAATTAAGGGACCACCGAGAAAAAATCTACGAGGCGGGGCGGCTAGGACGTCGGGATGGCGGGGCGCCTGGTTGTCGAGGCGGCGGGGCGCCGGGCCGGCGGGGCACCGAGGGTGTCGGGGCGGCGGCGGCTCGGGCGGGGTGGGGGTGGTGGACCGGCGCGGCGGGGCGGCAGGTGGTCAGGGGCGGCGAGGGTGTCGGGGGCGCCGAGGGTGTCGGGCGGCGGCGGCTCGGGCGGGGTGGGGGTAGTGGACCGGTGCGGCGGGGCGGCAGGGGGTCAGGGGCGGCGAGGATGGTGGGGGTCGGGAGCGGCGGCGAGGGCGGTGGGGGTCGGCGGCGATGGGGGTGGCTCGGGCACGGGGACGGCGTAGTGAGGGGAGAGAGATAGAGAGGAGAGAAAGAGGATGGCGTGGGTGCTGACCTTTTTTGTTAGGTGAAATCTCTTTGTCAATACTAATGGCACAATACTAATGGCGCACCACCCCTCGGTGCGCCATAAGTACATCCATACTAATGGCGCACCCCACCGTGGTGCGCCATTAGTATTTTTTTTATTTCTGCTCGAGCCAACAGGTTATCTTCCACCTGACCTGATCCACACCAAGTTCCCTCTACTAGCTCGACTGGTCAGCAGCTAGTTCTCACACCAGGAGGTCCTGGGTTCAATTCCCAGGCTCCACAATTTTTTTATGCATTTAAAATGCTGTTTGATACTTATTTGTGTTTAAATATGTTCAAACTTGTTTAAATCATAACAGTAATATTTTTTTTATAAGACAGTAATATTTTTTTAAAAAATATCATCAAACAGTAATGTCGGTGGAGCGGGGGAGGGTGCGCGGGGTGCGGGGGGTCGGCGGCGGCGGTTGAGTAGGGGAGGGGTGCGGGGGGTCGGCGGCGGCGGTTGAGTAGGGGAATCGAGGGTGCGGGGGGTCGGCGGCGGCGGCCGACGGACCGGGGGGTGCTCGGCGGTGAGGGGGACCGGATCTGGCGAGCTGGGATAGCGATCGAGATGGAGGGGGATCGAGATCGATTGTCCATGAAATTTAAAAATATTCATAATAGTTCAAAAAGTGCCCATGAAATACAATCGAGAAATGAAGGCTACGATTTAAATACAATCGATCTTAGCTAGCTATCTGTTCACAATCTTCTTGCCCTTCTTTTTCGCAAATGGAGTTCTTCTGTGGAACGGACGTCCTTTAGGTAGGGTGGTCCTGCTTCTTCTTGTGGTGTATGCTGCTACTTCATCATCGTCGTCATGTTCGATCCTTTGGTCGCCGTACTTGTCGAAGTCTTGCTCATTGGCTACTCCATCCATTCCGATGATCTTTCTTTTGCCTCTCCTCACGACAAAACGACTGGGCTTTGACGGGTCGGTAATGAAGAAGCATTGGTCCACTTGGGAAGCCAGTACCCATGGCTCATTTTTCGCGGTGACGTTTGCGCCCGCGGTCTTGGATTTGTCTTCGGGTATAACCATGGTGGTGAAATACCGGTCTTCTTTTAGGACGCTCTTGGCCCATCTGACACGGAACATCGGGACCTTCTCTCCAGCGTAGCTCAGCTCCCAGATCTCCTCGATCCTTCCGTAGTATCTGTCCTTGTCGTTACCGGTGTAGGATTCCATCGTTACCCCGGAGTTCTTATAACCATCGCTATTCATGTCCTTGGCCTCGGTGTAGAATGTGTAGCCGTAAATAGCGTACGCCTCATAGGTCATCAGGTTGTGCTCGGCGCCCTGTGACAAGGCGAATATGAGTTGTTCTTCCGCGGAAGAATCCTCATGTAAAGGGTACGACAGAAGCTTCTGCTTGAACCAACGCGTGAAACATGAGTTGTCTCTTTGAGTATATCTCCGTCCGACCTCTGTTGGCCTCGGTCATTGTACGTCTTCTTAATAAAGGTTTTGTGCTCTACTACCCAAGGATCGACCACGTCTATGTGTTGTAGCGCGACTAGGTTTGCTCTTTCAAAGTCGGCGAGTCAACCCTCGAAGTCGACATGCATTTCGCGGCGACCCTCACGGTGACCCCATCCAGCGAGCCTGCCAAGGTGCCTGTTGACGGGCAGACCAACGGGGTTCTCGATGCCTAAATAATTCGTGCAGTAGGAGATGCACTCTTTGGTCAGAAAGCCCCTGGCTATGCTTCCCTCTGGACGTGACATGTTGCGAACGTATCCTTTGATGACACCATTCATCCTTTCGAACGGCATCATGCTGTGCAGGAACGTCGGCCCAAGTTGGATGATATCGTCCATGATATGGACCAGCAGATGCACCATAACGTCGAAGAATGCGGGAGGGAAGTACATCTCAAGCTCGCATAGTATCACCATGATCTCTTCCTATAGCCTTCTGAGTTGCCTCACGCCAACATACTTCCGAGAGATGACGTCGAAAAAGTTGCATAGGCCAAATAGGTTTTCACGGACATGCGCGTCCATGATCCCACGGATTGCAACTGGAAGTATCTGCGTCACCAGCACATGACAGTCGTCAGACTTCATCCCGCTGAACTTCAGCTTCGCTGGGTCTAGGTAAATGCTTATCTTCCCCGCGTAACCGTAAGGAAGTTTTACTCCTATGAGGCAGGTGAAAAACTGTTCGATCTCCTCCTGACTTAGAGTGAAGCACGCGGGAGGGTAGTCATTTCCGGTCTTCTTGGCCTTTTTGCCTTTGCGACGACTTTCCGTGTCCTGCTTCGCCTCATCATCATCATCATCATCATATATAGCGTGATGCTCCTGCCTGATGCCCATTGATTTCAAGTCTGACCTTGCTTTCGGCCCATCTTTGGTCCTCTCTGGCATGTTGAGTAGGGTACCAAGCAGACTCTCGCACACATTCTTCGTGATATGCATGACATCAAGGCTGTGAGGCACACAGTGGATCTTCCAGTACGGCAAGTCCCAGAAAACAGACCTCGTTTTCCATACCTTCAGCAGCGGCTCTGGCGCCTTTCGCTTCTTTCCCGGCTCTGGCGCCTTTTGCTTCTTTCCTGGTAGTGGGCAGTCTTTCCAATTTTTCAACAGCTCGTCTATTTCCTCGCCGCTCCTCGTACCCGGGCGTCCTCGGGGTTCGGTTTCACCATCGAACAGATCCTTGCGTTTTCTCCACGGGTCATCGTCGCGAAGCCACCTTCGATGTCCCATGAACACGGTTTTCGAAGACCCGGGATCTCTATCTAGCTGGCGATACGTTGTGTGATCCATGCACCTGACGCATCCAGAAAATCCGTGGACCACCTACCCCGCGACATATCCGTAACCGAGATAGTCGTGCATCGTCGTGAGCAGCGCGGCTCTCATAGGGAAATATTCTTTCTCTGCGGCATCCCACGTATTGGCTGGCGTTTTCCACAGCGTGTCAAGCTCCTCTTTCAGCAGCCCCAGATACAGATTGATGTCGTTCCCTGGTTGTTTCGGTCCTTCAATTAGCATACTCATGTGAATGTACTTTCTCTTCATGCACAACCAGGGGGGAAGGTTGTGCATCCACACAAACACAGGCCAGGTGCTATGTGTGCTTCTCTGGCTGCCAAACGGATTGACTCCATCGGTGCTCGCACCCAGCATGATGTTCCTTGGATCGTTCGCAAATTCTGGGTCTTCGAAGTTCAACGCTTGCCACTGGCTCGCATCCTTAGGGTGACTCAGCATCTTGTCTTTTTTATCTATCTCCGGATCATTTGCGTCATCTTCTCGCTTCTTCTCCTCCCTATCCGCGTGCCAACACAGGAGCTTTGCTACCTTAGGGTCCGCCAAATACCGCTGCAGACGAGGAGTGATCGGAAAGTACCACACCACTTTTCGAGGAGCTTTCTTCCTCTTCTTGTATCGAGTGACGCCGCACACCGGACATATGGTAGACTCCGCGTGCTCGTCCCAATAAATGATGCAATTGTTCATGCACACATGGTATTTCACGTGCGGTAAATCCAGAGGACACACGATTTTCTTCGCCTCCTCCAAACTGGTCGGGCACTTGTTCCCCTTGGGAAGACATTCGTGCCAGAACGACATGTTCTCGTCGAAGCATGCGTCGGTCATTTTGTGTTTTACCTTCATCTCCAGAGCCATGAGCGTTACTTTCAGGCGGGTATCCTCGGGCCTGCATCCTTCATACAATGGAGTAACCGCGTCTAACTCAAGTTGATCCATCTTGGCTTTCTCTCGGGCGGCAGCTCTTGCATTATCCGTTTGCTTGAGAAGCAGCTCTTGAATATGAGGGTCCTGCACCCAGCCCATCGATGGTCCAGCGTCGTCTGCTCCGTCGGCATCATCATCTTCATGATCATGCCCGTCTTCATGATCCGGCATCTTCCTCATCATCATGTCCTGCATCTTCTACATGATGACTGTGTACAGCATCACCGTCGTGATCATCTCCTGGGGATTCTTCGTCTTCTCGCCCGCCCGAGCCGCGGTGGTTGTCTTGCTGCCCTTCCTCATTTCTTGCCCGGCCCCCATGGACGACTTCGTAGTCATCTTCATCACCTTGCCACCGATAGCCATCCATGAAACCACGCAAGAGCAGGTGGTCCCGCACCTGCCCGGATTCCGGGTCCGCAATAAGGCTCTTCAGCTTGCATCTTCGACACGGACATCTTATCTCCGTCTCGTTCTTTTGAAGCATCTCGGCCTTCGCGGACCTCAAAATCCTATTCACGATGCCTTCGGTCATCGTGCGGACCATGGTCACCTGCGGGGTAGAGCAAAACGATATTTTAGAACCAAGAAAAAATTTGGCATGACTTTCCCTAAAAATAGGACCAAAAATAATGCTTAATGCCAAAATTCTCGCCGAAACGGAAATGAATCAACATTCCGGCAAAATATTGGCAACTATCGCATTTCAAATACCGGTACACCTCCAAACACAAACACATATGCAACACCACAAACATATGCAACACCACGAACATACATAGATCTAGCTAGGCCATAAAAAGTGCATGTGCACATTGTTGTAGGGAGAACAACATAAATATAGCTTCCCCCCTTACTTACCTATCAAAACAAGGTAATTTAACCACTTAAATTGAATGAATCTATGGTGGAAATGAGGTGAAAAAGAGGAGGCACCCGAGACAAGGAGGAGGTGGAGAGAATGAAGTGGGGAGAAAGTGAGTGTGGGTAGGAGAGGCTGTCCAAAATATCTTGTTTCTTCCCACTTACTAATGGCGCACCAACTCTAAATGCGTCATTAGTAATCCAGGTTACTAATGGCGCACCTTCTGGTGGTGCGCCATTAGTAGTTTTGCAAAAAAAAAACATACTAATGGCGCACTGTTCCACAGTGCGCCATTACTAGTTTAAACTAGTAATGGCGCACAATCGAACAGTGCGCCATTAGTAGTTTTGCAAAAAAAGGAATAAAAAATATAATAAAAAAACAACATTAGTGGCACACTTTCTGACAGGTGCGCCATTACTAGTTACAACTAGTAATGGCGCACTGTGTCTGGATGCGCCATTAGTATGTTTGGACAGGCGCACTAGTTCAAAAAAAATTGATACTAATGGCGCACCCTGGGCCAGGTGCGCCATTAGTAGTTTCAGCTCTAATGGCGTATCAGAAGGTGGTGCGCCATTAGTATATACTAATGGCGCACCGCTTGTCTGGTGCGCCATTAGTGTCAATCCCATCTATAGCCCTTTTTCTAGTAGTGTGTGTAGACCCTACGGGTTCGGGAACCATGCAGACATGACTGAGACAACTCTCCGGCCAATAACCAACAGTGGGATCTAGATACCCATGTTGGATCCCACATGTTCCACGATGTTCTCATCGGATGAACCACGATGTCAAGGATTCAATCAATCCCGTATACAATTCCCTTTGTCTAGCGGTACGATACTTGCCCGAGATTCGATCATCGGTATCCCGATACCTTGTTCAATCTCGTTATCGGCAAGTCTCTTTACTCGTTCCGTAACACATCATCCTGTGATCAACTCCTTGATCACATTGTGCACATTATGATGATGTCCTACCGAGTGGGCCCAGAGATACCTCTCCATTTACACGGGGTGACAAATCCCAGTCTCGATTCGTGCCAACCCAACAGACACTTTTGGAGATACCTGTAGTGTACCTTTATAGCCACCCAGTTACGTTGTGACGTTTGGCACACCCAAAGTACTGCTACGGTATCCGGGAGTTGCACAATCTCATGGTCTAAGGAAATGATAGTTGACATTAGAAAAGCTTTAGCATACGAACTACACGATCTTTGTGCTAGGCTTAGGATTGGGTCTTGTCCATCACATCATTCTCCTAATGATGTGATCCCGTTATCAACGACATCCAATGTCCATGGTCAGGAAACCGTAGCCATCTTATTGATCAACGAGCTAGTCAACTAGAGGCTTACTAGGGACATGGTGTTGTCTATGTATCCACACATGTATCTGAGTTTCCTATCAATACAATTCTAGCATGGATAATAAACGATTATCATGAACAAGGAAATATAATAATAACCAATTTATTATGGCCTCTAGGGCATATTTCCAGCACGAATTGTGCGTCTAGGCCGGATGGTAACAGGAGGCAGGGGACACGAAGTTTTACCCAGGTTCGGGCCCTCTCGATGGAGGTAAAACCCTACGTCCTGCTTGATTAATATTGATGATATGGGTAGTACAAGAGTTGATCTACCACGAGATCAGAGAGGCTAAACCCTAGAAGCTAGCCTATGGTATGATTGTTGATGTGTATGTTGTCCTACGGACTAAAACCCTCCGGTTTATATAGACACCGGATAGGGTTAGGGTTACATAGAGTCGGTTACAATGGTAGGAGATCTGAACATCCGTATCGCCAAGCATGCCTTCCACGCCAAGGAAAATCCCTTCCGTACACGGGACAGAGTCTTCAATCTTGTATCTTCATAGTCCAGGAGTCCGGTTTGAAGGTATAGTTCGGCTATCCGAACACCCCCTAATCCAGGACTCCCTCAGTAGCCCCTGAACCAGGCTTCAATGACGACGAGTCCGGCGTGCAAATTGTCTTCGGCATTGCAAGGCGGGTTCCTCCTCCAAGTACTTCATAGAAGATTTTGAACACAAAGATAGTGTCTGGCTCTCAGTGCGTTATGCGAGGCGGTTTCCTTGGCACGCCTTGTCAAAGCAGAGATCGTGTCCCTTCATTCCGGGATTCTCATCAATATGGGTGTGGGTAACCCAACCGCGCCTTTGATTACGGCGCTTGGAGATAAGCAAGTTTTACCAGGCTGGTGGGGACACATAACCGCGTCCACCCATATAAGGGGATAAGGATCCACCTTTTCAACCATGCCTTCTTCCTCCTCTGCCTATCCATTCTTGCGCACTCGAGCTCTAGCACCCAAGTCCACACTACCACCTCAACCTTCTCCAGTCATGTCCGGAGCAGGAGGCAAGTGGATGGTCTCCTCCGTCACGGAGGGACACATAAAAAAGTTGAGGAAGGCCGGATACCTGGCCAGCGACATCGCGCACCGACTCCCCGATAAGGGGCAACTCATCCCCACTCCTAGGCCCCATGAGAGGATGGTATTTCTCCTCCATTTCCTCCGCGGACTGGGCTTCCCTCTGCATCCATTTGTCCGGGGGCTTATGTTCTACTACGGCCTGGATTTCCACGATCTGGCCCCGAACTTCATCCTCAACATCTCGGCGTTTACCGTCGTGTGCGAGGCTTTCCTCCGCATCCGCCCTCAATTCGGCTTATGGCTAAAGACCTTCAACATCAAGCCGAAGTTGTTGCGCGGCAGCCAGGCGGAGTGCGGCGGTGCCATGGTTTGCAAGATGGCCAACGTCCTGTGGCTCGAGGGATCCTTTGTGGAGACCCTGAAGGGGTGGCAATCGGGGTGGTTCTACATTACCGAGCCGTGCGACCCCGAATGGGTCGCAGCACCCGAGTTTCGGTCCGGACCCCCTACGCGGCTCTCCTCCTGGAAGGAGACCGGCCTGTCGTGGGGTCAAAAAGGAGAGCTGACCGGACTCCAAACATGCATCCAAACCCTTGTGGACAAGAAGCTCAAGCTTTTCAACATAGTCCAGGTTATGCTCATCCGCCTAATCCTCCCGTGTCAGTGATGGGCCTTCAACCTGTGGGAGTTCGACCTGGCGCAGCATCAAACTCTAAACAGGCTCTTGGACACGATGTACGAAGATGCCTGGAGGATGCTTTTCAAGGGCGCCGAGGCTCCCGCATCCGCTGCCGAGGATCGCGGATTCAGTACTCAGCATCACGCTCATGCGGTAAGCCATTTTTGTCCTTTTACAGGGTATTAGTTTTTCATAGTTTGACTCTATGCGGGATCTGAGTTCCCTTATCTTTGATAGGATTGGGTGGCGATGTCCGGACAGATCAACTGTCCGGCTCCTCTGCCCGAAGGCCCAGCGGACGCTGGCTTGGCGAAGCTGCTGATTCCGGCGCCCTATGTGGTGCCGGAGAAGAAGGCCACGAAAAGGGCCACGGGGACTCGAAAGCGTGCCCGGCGCCAGGAGGTGTCGGACTCGTCATCCGACGGTCCCAAAGCGCCTTCCTCTCGTGAAGACGAGGAGGAAGAAGAAGAGACCTCTCCCTCTCCAGCGGGAGGAGAGAAGAAAAGGAAGGCCTCCCTCTCTGAGGAGGCCGGAGGGTCCAATAAGGGGAAAACCCTTCCTCCGGACTGCTCCACCGACACCGACGACAGCGAAGAGGAGTGGCAGCCCCTGGTGAAATCGTAAGTATACGGATACCGGAGTGACTCATAGTATTTGTTTATTGCACAGCTTTCCCTTATGTCGAATGTGTTTATGCAGCCCACCCAAAGATCGGCTCGGCGCATCGTCGAGCGGCTCACTGGACTCGTCGGAGGTGAACTCGCTTCCGACGGCTTCCTCCCCACGCCCTACGAGCGACACCGAAGTGTTGTCCCAAAGGTTCCAAGCAGGGAGGAGGTGATCCTGGAGGCGCCGCAAGGCGACCTCCTGGACCCTAGGAGTAAAGGGGAGGAAACCCCCCAGGGCTCCAAGTCCGGCTTAAGGCCGGACACAGCTCCGGAATCTTCAAGGGTTCCAGAGTCCGGCGGGCGACCTCCTTCCAAGAGGAGCAAGCCTACCGTGCCGGTGACCTCCGTCCAACTGGAGGCGCCGGACAATATGTTGGAGGCGCTCCAAGGTGCCTCCATCGACGAGGGGCACCGCACTATTATTAGTGCGGTGATCCAGAAGGTTCAGTCCGCCAAAAGCGGACTGACTGAAGCTTGTACAAGCCTTTTAACAGGCTTTGAGGTCAGTAAAGAATGTTCAAATAATGTTACCGCATAGACAGTAGCCCCTGATGCTCTGTTGGGCATTCGGGAAGAAAAGCCGAATAGATGATCAAAGAATTCGCAGGAGTCTAACAAAAGGAGTCAATATGCGTATGCAGGCTTCTCTGCTAGCGTCCACCGCACTGACTATGGAAGTGGACGTGCTGAAGCAGAGCCTCGAGAAGTCTGAGCAAGAGCTCGGGCGTGCCAAGAAGTAGCTCGAGGAGAAGGAAGGTAAGAGATACCCTGTTTGAATATGTATATAAAAAAGGTGCAATTGCAAAAAATGACAGGATTGACATGGCTATTGTAAGGGCCACGTCTGAGGTGGCGACCCTTAAGCAATCGCTGCTCGAGGCCGAGAAGAGTGCGGCCGCGGAGTGCACCGAGCGGGAGAGGTATGAGGCTGCGGTTGGCAAGGTGCGGCAAGAGCTTCAGGCTCTCATGGAAAAACATGAGAGTTTGGAGCGTGACTCGAAGATGCAAGCGTCCGAGCTTGCGGTGGCTATTGAAAATGCCAAATCTGCCAAGGCCGAATCCCAGAAGAGCCTCCAGGAGTTGGATGAGGCAAAGAAGATTGCGGCGGGTAAGACATTCTTTATGCAAAGCAGACACATAAACATGAGTTACCTGTTACTTACCCGAATCCGGAGCTCTCCAGGAGCATTCGGAGATCTTCCCCGGAGTGTATCCGATGCCGCCGCATTCTATCGAGCCGAGGAGGGCAGCTCAACAGAGAAGGTGTTCTTGTCTCAGTACGCTGAGGCCGGACACCCCGTGCCCCTAAGCGACCAGCTGAAGCAACCGGTCGAGCTCCACAAGGCGGCCGAACAGGCCATGAAGGGCCTCCTAGTTTGGCTCTGGCCTGGAGAGGCTCTGCCTGGGAGCTACTTCAGGCTGGTGCGGCGGGTGGTGGAGGCATGTCCGAGGCTTGAAGACATCAAGCGCTCCATCTGCATTGAGGGTGCCTGTAGGGCCCTTGCCCGTGCTAAGGTGCACTGGGGCAAGCTGGATGCGGAGAAGCTTGTGAAGGACGGGCCACCGCCGGGGAAAGAGCATCACAAGCCCGAGAATTATTATAAGGATGTTCTGAAGGGTGCCCGCCTTGTTGCGGATGAATGTACCAAGGATGTATTTTTTGAGTAAAACCCGCTCGTGTTATCCTGTGCACTAAAAACTTGTTCATATGCGCTAAGTAATGCTGCTTGAATTTAAAATATTACCTTCTGTGTGGCTGTTTATCAATACTGAGAGATGGCGAGTCGTCGGCTTCTGCCGCCTTGCCGCTAGTGCTGGGGTGTTCAGGGATAAACCTGGGCGCTCTTTTTCCCATGTTTGGGTCCTTCGAGGGAGGCGCTCAGCCCAACGAACGAGGCAATCGGACTATAATGCGTGAACACTCTCACTTAGCCATAGAATTCTATAATTTTAAATTTCGGCGAAGCCCCTAGTATTTGGAAGACCGAGTTCGGGGCGCTATCCATGCCTTGGCCAGACAGAGCCGACTCCTCGCCCTAAGCGGCATAAGTCTTTAAGGACTCGAAAAGACCTCTCGAACAGCGACCAGCTCTCGCCTCATCATGATGGTCAGTTTTAGCTTTCTCGACTGAGGTGCTCGACCCAGCTTAACTGGGGCACAATCGCAGTGGTTCTCCTAGGGCTACCTTAGCCGATATAGCGGAATGTAAGGCACCAAAACATAGGAGCCGGGCAAACCCAACTATTGACCCAAGACATGATTCGGAGCCGATGCATATAATACTATAAGTTCAGGGTGCCGCACTTGTTAAAGTGTTCAGACTTTTTACACCGTGTTGAGGGGTACTAAAGCCCCTGGCGTATTTTGGCCGTACCAAAGTGTACGGGTGCGACATGTCATTAAGGAACATAGATATAAAAAGGTAATGCAAAAAATAGACAAAGGCTATGCATTGTTCATTAAAATAGCTGCGATCAAACCAGAACGATACAAGTAATGCGATAAACAAAAAGTTGGACTATTTAACATGTCTGCTCCAGGGGCAAGCTGCGGAATAGTATGCAAAACAGGTATACTGCTCGTGATAGAGACCACCTGTGATTTCCGTAATGCGGCATGGCTTGTCTGCTTCCCTGGTTCTTGCATCGTTTGTGTGGCAATTAAACTGCCGAACAAGCCTTCCGAAGAGTAGAGTCTTGGAAGTAAGAGAAAAGTAAAAAAAAATTGGCAGCCCCTGGTGCGGTGTAAGCCGTGTTTTGGGCATGCCGTAATGGTGCCCCTCCCCCTATGCCCATGGTATTTCCAGAGCGTAGTTATGGACGTGAAGTACTGGCGTCGCCTTTTTGCGGGGGTTGGGGTTGGGGCCGCATTGCTACACCTGCTCGGAACGTGCCAGGCGGTCTTGTTGTAGGTTACTCCAGGCGCGCTTGACTGTGTCCGGACGCTTAATGGCCGGACTGGAGAACTGCCTGGAGAGGCTACTTTGTACTTCCACTTCAAGGGCCGCCGTGTGCTCCTCCGTTCGGAGGGAGCGTTCAGTGTTTCCATTGACCGTAATTACTCCTCGAGGGCCTGGCATCTTGAGCTTAAGGTATGCGTAGTGCGGGACCGCATTGAACTTGGCAAATGCGGTTCGCCCGAGTAGTGCGTGATAACCACTGCGGAACGAGACTATGTCGAAGATTAACTCCTCGCTTCGGAAATTATCCGGAGATCCGAAGATCACTTCAAGTGTGACCAAGCCTATGCAGCTGGCCTCTACACTTGGTATTACGCCTTTAAAGGTCGTTTTGGTGGGCTTAATCCTCGAGGGATCTATGCCCATTTTCCACACTGTATCCTGGTAAAGCAGGTTCAGGCTACTATCGCCGTCCATAAGGACTCTAGTGAGATGAAATCCGTCAATGATTGGGTCGAGAACAAATGCGGCGAATCCGCCATGACGGATGCTAGTGGGATGGTATCATCGATCAAAGGTGATCGGGCAGGAGGACCATGGGTTGAACTTTGGGGCGACTGGCTCTACCGCGTATACGTCTCGTAACGCGCGCTCCCACTCCCTTTTGGGGACGTGTTGGCGTATATCATGTTCACCGTCCGCACTTGTGGAGGAAAACCCTTCTGTCCATTGTTGTTCGGCGGTCGGGGCTCCTCGTCATCATCGCTATGCAGCCCCTTGTCTTCATTGTCGGCACTTAATCTGCCTGCCTGCTTGAACACCCAATAGTCCCTGTTGGTGTGATTAGCCGGCTTTTCGGGGGTGCCATGTATTTGGCACAAGCGGTCGAGTATTCGGTCCAAGCTGGACGGGCCCCTAGGATTCCTTTTGAATGACTTTTTCTGCTGACCAGATTTGGAGCCTCTGAATCCGGCATTAACTGCCATATCCTTAGCATTGTCGCCATTGATGCGGCGCTTCTGCTGGTTGCGACGCGACCTGCCACTAATGTCCCTGGTGTCTGAACGACCAGGGTTCTTGGTCATATTGTTGCTACGAGCAAGCCAGCTGTCTTCTCCCGCGCAAAAGCGGGTCATGAGTACCGTGAGTGCTGCCATAGATTTCGGCTTCTCCTGTCCTAGGTGCCAGGCAAGCCATTCGTCACGGATATTATGCTTGAAGGCTGCTAAGGCCTCTACGTCCGGACAGTCGAGTATTTTATTTTTCTTTGTTAGGAACCGTGTCCAGAATTGCCTAGCCGATTCGTCTGGCTGCTGAATTACGTGGCTTAGGTCGTCAGTGTCTGGGGGTCGCACATAAGTGCCTTGGAAATTGTCGAGGAATGCGGCTTCCAGGCCCTCCCAACAGCTGCTTGACCCTATTGGCAGGCTGTTAGGCCACTGTCTGGCTGGTCCTTTAAGCTTGAGTGGGAGGTATTTGATGGCGTGGAAATCCTCGCCGCGGGCCATGTGGATATGAAGGAGATAATCCTCGATCCATACCGCGGGATCTGTTGAGCCATCATATGATTCGATGTTTACGGGTTTGAAACCCTCGGGGGTTTGATGATCCATTATTTCGTCTGTGAAGCACAATGGGTGTGCGGAGCCTCTGTACTGGGCGATATCATGACGTAGCTCCAATGAGCTTTGTCTACTGTGTTCGGCCCTACCGAATGTGTGGTAGGCGTGACGGTTATCGTCTCGAGCCGTGGGGCGCCTACGCGATCTGTAGATCGACCTTGTTTGCCTTGCCTTGTCCTCCAACATGTCTCGTAAGTCCGGCGCATATTCCTGTGCCTTGGTACGGGGTGCGGCTTGGGTGGAGGGCCATGAGGCCTCTCTGTCGCGGCCACGAGGTGGCCTGTCGGCCGCGTCGAGTGCTTCCTCCTCTAATCAGGGTAGTTGTCAGGACCCCGACTCGATGTCACATCGATCTAGCCGGTAACACCTCATATCACTTTGCGGCCTCACGCACGGTATCCCCACGGGTGTCGCCTTACCTTTGCCCGGGACCGTTTGCGCCTTTTGGCTCACGTATATGATAGTGTCGCTAGCATCCATATGATAAGGAGCCCGGGCTGACATGGCTAGTCATAAACCCAAAGTGGCACAGACCTACAGGGACAGGCATCCATGACCCAGCATCGAACGTGTCGGTCATCAGCAAGTGGATCCAGGCTGTAGCACTGGGCTAGCAGGACTCCGGTAAACCGGGCTGTAGCGGGCTAACAGGACTCCGGTATTCATCGCGTGACATTTCCCCGAAGGGACAGACACAGGAACGAAGAAGGACACATGCCGGCCAGCCTAAGTGTTCCGGAGCAGTAGCAAGCTACCATGGCTCAGTGGAAACACTAGGAGACATTTCCCGGTAAGAGAGGCTACTAAAGATAAACAACTAGATGGTCAGATCCCACACATACCAAGCATTTCAATAACATACACACAATATGCTCGATATGTGCAATACAACATGGCATCACAAAATGACTCTACGACTCGAGTAGTTTATTCAATAGGCTCCGAGGAGCGAGATATTACAAACATGGGTCTCATGACCCAACACTCAGAGCATACAAGTCAAAGCACAAGCGGAAGCTATCATGTCTGAGTACAGACAACTATAAATGAAAAAGGCTGAGAAGCCTGACTATCTATCAGATCCTGCCGAGGGCACAAGATCGTAGCTGAGGTAACAAGCTAAACGTCGAAGACCACGCGGAAAAACTAGTGAGACTGAAGTCTCTCTGCAAAAACATAAAATAGGCAAACGTGAGTACAAATGTACCCAGCAAGACTTACATCAGATCTATCTACATATGCATTATTATCAACAAAGGGGATGGTGGAGTTTGACTGCAGCAAGCCAGCTTTGACTCGGTGGCTATCCTGAACTACGACTGCAAGCAACTCTTTTGAGGTGGCGCACACGAGTCCACATATTCACCATATCAATACACCACTATGGATCCGCTCCCGTCTCCCTACGAGAACGCCATCCATAGCACTCACGCTTATCTTGCGTATTTTAGAGTATCCACTTTCACTTGTCTATGAACTGATATAAGCAACCCAGAGGTCCTTTTCCGTGGACACGGCTATTCGAATAGATTAGGTTAACCCTGCAGGGGTGTACTTCTTCACACACGCTCTCACCACTTACCGCCGTTTACACGACATGTACTCGGCAACCTTCAAGCGGAAGCCCAACGTGGGTGTCGGCCACGGCCTGCCTAAACACTCAAGTCTCTAGTCCAGGTTTATCGCCTATTCGGGTTCCATCCATGAGGAGATCCGGCCGGAGTTTCGCTCACAGCCCCAAACGATGTGAACAGGGTTCCCGAGACACCAAACGGGCGCCCGGTACACCGTGCCACGTGCCTACCGCATCACAGCCCACCCCTACGGTCAGCGCTGCGCACGGCCTCCAGCATACTACAAACACCAGAAACTACTTGCAACTCCTGGACAGAGGACAAGGGTGATTAAGAAGCCGAGAGGGTCCATTGGTTTCGGGCCCAATGCGTGGTAGTAGCTGAATCATGGATCACAAACACAGAACTCAGTTCCTGAGGACGGCTGCAATGAGACAACCCACCATGTACTCCTACATGGCCTCTCACCGCTACCTTTACCAAATCGTGTTCACACACTTAGCTCACACACAGTAGGACATGTTCACACACCTCTGATTCATCCCCGATGAATCAGACCTGACTCAACTCTAAGCAGTAGCAGGCATGACAAACAAGCATGAATGAGTAGGCACATCAGGGCTCAAACAACTCCTACTCATGCTAGTGGGTTTCATCTAATTACTGTGGAATGACAGGTCATGCAGAGGATAAAGGGGTTCAGCTACCGCAGCAAGTAACAGATGAATCGATGTTGTCCTAATGCAGTAAAAGAGAGCAGGAGCGAGAGAGTAGGATTGTATCGGAATGAACAAGGGGGTTTTGCTTGCCTGGCACTTCTGAAGATAACATTGAGTCTTCATCAGTGTCAACGATCACATCATCGGTATCACGTCTATCAAGAGGGGACAAATACCGGCAACACAGAAAGGAACACAATCAATGCAATGCACAATATGATGCATGATCATGACATGGCAAAATGAATGTGTTTTGGGCTAATGCAACTAGCAACAGATTAAATGAAGTTGGTTTGAATACAAGATTCAAATTCAAACTCCATATGTGATTATTTAAATGCCCTTTAATTGATTTGCCCTAAACAGTAGTGATAAGTTGTTCTAACATGCATGAAAATGGTACAGATGGATTCCTTGAATTTTTCTGATAATTTTTCATATATAATTTATTTAATTTGGAGTTACGGTTAATTTTCTATGAATTTTAGAAGTTTTAGTTATTTTCTGGAATTTATAAATCATTTAATAATTATCTAAATTCCAGAAAGGAATTATTGCGTCAGCACTAGGTCATGCTGACCTCAGCATAGTCAACAGGGGCTGGTCCGGGTCAAACCTGACCAGTGGGGCCCACTGGTCAGTGACAGGGGGTTAACAGGGGTTTATTTAGTTTAATTAAAAGATTAGGGGGGGGTCGGGCCCACTGTCAGTGTCCGCAGGGGGGGTTGTTTAATTAAATTAAACTAACTAATTAACAGGGGGCTGGCCCCACCTGTCATCGACCCAGGGGGGTCAAACCTCGGTCAAATGACCCAAACAGGCCGGCGGCTCAACGCCGGCGGCAACAGGCACGGCGGAGGGCTTCGGGATCGCTCCTCCGGCGTCCAAATGGACGGAGGAGAGCGGCTACGGGGAGCTGGAGCTCACCCGCACCCGTTTCAGCAAGCAGCAGCAGCTAGGGCGGCCGGGGACGATGGCCCCGAGCTCGGCAGCGGCGGCCGGAGCTCGGGCGTGCTCGGGTTCGGCGTTACACGGCACGGCGAGGTCAGCTGATGGGCTCTACGGGATGCTGGGGTCACCAGGAACACCCGGAGACAACGAGCGCAGGCGGAGGAGCTCGGGAGCACGGAGCTCACCGGCCATGGCGGACGGCAGCTTCGGGTGCTCGTGGGGCGGCGGCTACAGGGTGCACGCGAGGGAGAGAGATGAGGGGAAACGAAGGCAAGCTCACAGGGGTTGCGACGGTGGCCTCGGGGAGCTCGGGGAGGCACCGGAGCCGACGAATTTGACGAAGATGGCCGGCGGGTCCGAGGTAGAAGACGACGGCGATGGCGGTGATGCAGGGGCTCCCGCGGTGTGCTTCTCGGCGAGGAGGAAGAGGGGGTCGGGGCGGATCTCCTGGGTACTTCGGGTGGCAGTGAGGAGCACGGTGGCTACGGCGAACGGCGTCGGCGACGACGAGCTCCGCTCGGGCGCGTGCAGGGAGAGAGCGGAGGAGGGAACGGGGTCCAGGGGAAGAGAGGGGAGGTGCAGGGGGCGAGGGGGAGTGCGTGGCGCCCTCGGGTGCCTCCAGCGGCGAGCGGGTAAGCAGGAGGTGGCCGGAGCGTGCGCGCGCGCGTCGGGCACACGCCCTCCTGCCTACTGGCAGGAGGTTGAAGACGGTGGCGACCGGGGTGGGCTGGGCCGGCCAGGGGGGGGAGCTGGGCCGGCTGGTGGGCTGCACGGGTGAGGCCAGGTATGTCCTTCTCCCTCTTATTTTGTTCTGTTTTATTTTTTTTCTATTTCTGCAATTTGTTTTTGATTTGTTTTAAATATCAAATCATTTTATAAAATCCTGGAAATAAATATGGGTGCTTTCTGAATTATTCCAGTGACCCTTATCAATTTCCAACATTTATTTGAGCATTTAAAATATTTATAGTATTTAAATGCCCAAAGTCAAATACAATATGATTTAATTCAAAAATCCAAAAATGACCTAAGAATATAATCATCATCTTTGGCAGAGGTTTCCACCTTAACCAGAAATCATGAACTTTTCTTAGGAACCTTTTGGGTTTATTGAAAAGATTTTAATTTGACCCTAGTTGAATTCATTTGGTGCTAGGGTTTAGTCAATCCCCATTTCAGGTTTAAATGAAATTTAAACATGAAGCAACACTCTAATGCATGCACTAGGCATTGTCAGAACTAGGGATGTGACAACTCACCCCCACTAAACAAGAATCTCGTCTCGAGATTCAGGCGTAGGGTAAGGTGAAAGGTAAACGCAACTAGTATAATCTTCACGATCCAGGGTGCACTTCAGTTGAACGTTGATTCATTCACCATCATTGTCTTGATGTCTTGCTCTGAGAAATCCTGCCAACATGACATGGAGGGAAGAAGGAGACTCTAGAAGGGTCGATCTTCTCGAAGATCGAACAACTCACGGAATGAGACATAGCAACATCTCTTGAGCTGGGAGACGAAGTACAGATTTGAAGAAATGGAGTGGAACAGATGACGAGAGTTCACTAGGTAGACAACGATCCCACACCTAAGAAGGTGGTAATCGATTGTCAACGTAGCGAGGAGTTGAGTTGCCATGAAACCACAACGATACACCTTAGGGAAGGTGACTCGTAGAGATATCCCCTTAAGTGGCAAAAAGAATTACTTTTGATTCAGAGATCATTGAAACTCTTTAAACCAGCCTAAGGCAATTCTCGAGCGATCGTTTGGAGGGGGTCAGTAGAATGGCATACTCGGACTTGGATGATGTGGATTATCTTGTTGAAGACAACGCAACGGATGAATTTACTTATCACCGGAAATGGATGGGACATTGGTGGTGCAAGCTGGGAACAAAATGCAAATGCTGGGAATGATTCTAGTAACTGGGGAGAAGCTCAACAATAGAGAGTTATTCCACTATTGGAATGGTTATAGCATAACCGAGGAAGTTGAGAGCAAACCTAGTTAGTGTCGACGGTAACACGTAGCGCTTGTGCGTGCTCTCAAGAACTTGAGCAATTCCACAATCATCAAGGTTTTACCAATATCCGTGTCAAGGATCCTGGCAACACAACTTGCTACCATGATGAAGGATGATGGATGATGCAGATGCAAAGGAAGATAACACCTTCTCAGATTTCACCCTTGGCGAGGCCAAAGAAATAAAATCTGGATGATCGACCGAGAGACATTTAGCACTCCGCTTCTAATGTTCTCCTTGACGTGCTGGTGTAACCCATTCATAGATATGGTTTGCTAACTAGAACATCAAGTAAAGGTCGGACTTCAGGAGCAATAGAATCCATAAGGAACAGTTACGGAGGTAAATCCTACGAAATCCTTATGGGGAGGTGGCCAATTTCCTCAATCAAGATATTATAATAACAGGTCTTCCGGATGGGTGTGTTGGCCACGACATCCACTTTACCGGTTTCCGAGGGACCGATATTATAGTTCTTGGGAAATGTTCCAAACCATCATATCTGCCTGAGATTCAGATCTGGTTGGTGTCAGGATATTCCAGACTCATCGAGTCTAGGAAGAAAAATGAAAGTTTGCAACACAAATCGACGAGATGACGTTGCGGGATTCTCGGGAGATGAACTACGATAGCAAGCTCCAAAACATGAGCTGGTTCTGCTACAAACATGTGAACACGCTGTCCCAGACAAACATGACCACGTGGTAGTCTTATAATAAAACACTACCGAGTTCTGGTTGGGAACCATAATCGAGGATATGGAAGTCTTGTGCATGACCTAGGATTAGCACATCAACTCCTTTTCCGTGAACAAAACAATCAGTGGCTTGGTGTGCTAGGGTATACATATGGAATGGAGGTTGCAAGTCTCCGAACCACAGAATTCTTCGCACGTGTGCATGACTGATTTAGAATGATTCCAAGAAAACAACATTGACTTTCTCGAATTCACGGCGGCAACTTGCATCAGATGCACATGAATTAAAGGAAGTCACTACCTTCATCCAAACATATGCTTCATGAGCTAGCATGAACAAATGCTTTCAAAAATTTCCAACACTAGCTTAATGTTCAACAAAATTATGGAGGAGATAAGGATGTTGTCAATGGGCTCAACAACAATTCATCTAGATTTCCTTTTAAAAGGAATTCCATAGTTAAGTGAACACGGTGATAGCATTGGTCAGACCAAAGATATAATGGTGTATGCTCGAGGATCAACCACGAGTAAGACAACATTACGAATATCGTTGGTTCTGATTTGATTTGACGATAGCCCACACTCAAATCAAAGGATTGATAAGACAATAGATCCAGCAACTGATCACAGGGACCAATCGATGAAGATTCTGTCTTTCTTCAACACACACCACACAAGAATATCCCTTTGGAACGAACTAAGTCAGGCAAGCTTTTATCTTCCAACTCTCCAAGTCGTTGTCTAACTTAACCAACTAGCTCAGGGATATCCAACACAGATTCTTGGAGAAGGATGGTTCACAAAAACCAACTTGATCACGAGCTCAACATAGCGGTCAGGTGACAACCTGGTAATACTTCTGAGAAGATATTCAGAGAATCACGAGCCACCGGTATGTTACTAAGCTCGAGAACAATCTTGCTTTTCAGGGCAAGACGACATGATCAATAGAGTAAGAATTTGAAATAATCCTAACTCATCGATCGAGGAGTGAACCAGGAGAATGGACTAGGTAGCACGATCAATCTGAGAATGATGATTCAATAACCAACACACTAAGAATGAAATTATTGTCCTTTAACTACCAAGCAACGAGGTTGCTGGGAGTATTGATTTCACACATCACAATTCATTTGTCGGTATTCCGGTTACGATAACACAGGAACCGAGGAATGAACAGTGATGGCAAGAAGTATCACTGTACCAAGAGTTCATAGGATGGTGTGCAATTCCTATAACAATCTCGATATAAAATATGTAATACTCCAAGGTAGAGCAGAACAAAAGCTGGAGTAGCAATTTGATCTGCGGAGCACAACTACTTTGACCCAATCCCAGATATGGATGAGGTACTGGAGTTTGTTTCTCCTAGTCATTCCGGAATAGAATGGCTTGACAGACCACAAGAGTCATAGGCATCGATGAACGAACGCATGCATACTCTTGACTATCAATTGATAGACGAGGGTCAGAATGCAACTAAAGAGAGCAACTCAAAGGAACATGCGATTTTCTGAGTTGTGGATGCATGGTTTAGCATGTCGAACGAATTCCACATATTTCTTCCGGATAACCCATGCAGAAAGGTAGAACTGGCAGAGTCACAATGTGGAATCGAGAACCCATCGAGAGCACTCTGATTGTGATCTTTCGATCAGCGAGGAACATCTGCCATAAGCGGTTCATAGTATTTGGAAGAAAGGAATACCACGAACAACGAGGACTAATGCAAAGGTTACTAATAACCTAAAGGAACGAGCAAAACTATCAACATGAAGCAAGTAGGGTGAATCTCGGGTTCAAAACCCAGGGATAGAATACCTATTACTAAGTGGCATCACGGGATGCTTTCGAGAATGATGGCCAGAATCATCACACTGAGATCACAAAACATGGCTAGACTACTAGATGATCCCCTGAGACACCTAGGGTCATAGTAATAGCTCTAACATAAATGTCAAGGCAATAATTACCTCAACTCACCGATTAGTGTGATTAATCTGGCCCAAAGGAACATCGGAAACAGGAGGAAGGGATTTGCAAATGCATCGGACTATTTAGAAACCTGGGATGACTCGGACAGCATAACGGCTGTAAATGCTCAGAAAAGATTTGAGACATTCACAAAAATGGTGGCATAACCACTCAAAGGCACAATATCAAGGTTTCGAGATCAGCAATTTAACGTACGGAAGTAATAGGAACTGAAACGAGGGTTAAGTCCAACAATTCTATAGGTCTACGGATTGGTAACACGTGATCCTAATAGAAAGAAGAGATAGCCTAGTTCTTAATCCCCGTAGAAGATAAGATGATGACTCAGATCAGAAGGGCATGAGGTATAAGGAGTAAAAAGAGCCTTACGTTCCATCCCACAATCAATTCCCTTATATAACTAAAGAATTTCTAGACTCAACTTCGACCAGTTTGGCTTGGTAATCCTACAGGCAGTCAAGCTCTGATACCAACGCTGTCAGGACCCCGACTCGATGTCACATCGATCTAGCCGGTAACACCTCATATCACTTTGCGGCCTCACGCACGGTATCCCCACGGGTGTCGCCTTACCTTTGCCCGGGACCGTTTGCGCCTTTTGGCTCACGTATATGATAGTGTCGCTAGCATCCATATGATAAGGAGCCCGGGCTGACATGGCTAGTCGTAAACCCAAAGTGGCACAGACTTACAGGGACAGGCATCCATGACCCAGCATCGAACGTGTCGGTCATCAGCAAGTGAATCCAGGCTGTAGCACTGGGCTAGCAGGACTCCGGTAAACCGGGCTGTAGCGGGCTAACAGGACTCCGGTATTCATCGCGTGACATTTCCCCGAAGGGACAGACACAGGAACGAAGAAGGACACATGCCGGCCAGCCTAAGTGTTCCGGAGCAGTAGCAAGCTACCATGGCTCAGTGGAAACACTAGGAGACATTTCCCGGTAAGAGAGGCTACTAAAGATAAACAACTAGATGGTCAGATCCCACACATACCAAGCATTTCAATAACATACACACAATATGCTCGATATGTGCAATACAACATGGCATCACAAAATGACTCTACGACTCAAGTAGTTTATTCAATAGGCTCCGAGGAGCGAGATATTACAAACATGGGTCTCATGACCCAACACTCAGAGCATACAAGTCAAAGCACAAGCGGAAGCTATCATGTCTGAGTACAGACATCTATAAATGAAAAAGGCTGAGAAGCCTGACTATCTATCAGATCCTGCCGAGGGCACAAGATCGTAGCTGAGGTAACAAGCTAAACGTCGAAGACCACGCGGAAATACTAGTGAGACTGAAGTCTCTCTGCAAAAACATAAAATAGGCAAACGTGAGTACAAATGTACCCAGCAAGACTTACATCAGAACTATCTACATATGCATCATTATCAACAAAGGGGATGGTGGAGTTTGACTGCAGCAAGCCAGCTTTGACTCGGTGGCTATCCTGAACTACGACTGCAAGCAACTCTTTTGAGGTGGCGCACACGAGTCCACATATTCACCATATCAATACACCACTATGGATCCGCTCCCGTCTCCCTACGAGAACGCCATCCATAGCACTCACGCTTATCTTGCGTATTTTAGAGTATCCACTTTCACTTGTCTATGAACTGATATAAGCAACCCAGAGGTCCTTTTCCGTGGACACGGCTATTCGAATAGATTAGGTTAACCCTGCAGGGGTGTACTTCTTCACACACGCTCTCACCACTTACCGCCGTTTACACGACATGTACTCGGCAACCTTCAAGCGGAAGCCCAACGTGGGTGTCGGCCACGGCCTACCTAAACACTCAAGTCTCTAGTCCAGGTTTATCGCCTATTCGGGTTCCATCCATGAGGAGATCCGGCCGGAGTTTCGCTCACAGCCCCAAACGATGTGAACAGGGTTCCCGAGACACCAAACGGGCGCCCGGTACACCGTGCCACGTGCCTACCGCATCACAGCCCACCCCTACGGTCAGCGCTGCGCACGGCCTCCAGCATACTACAAACACCAGAAACTACTTGCAACTCCTGGACAGAGGACAAGGGTGATTAAGAAGCCGAGAGGGTCCATTGGTTTCGGGCCCAATGCGTGGTAGTAGCTGAATCATGGATCACAAACACAGAACTCAGTTCCTGAGGACGGCTGCAATGAGACAACCCACCATGTACTCCTACATGGCCTCTCAC
Organism: Triticum aestivum; assembly: GCF_018294505.1. Taxonomy (NCBI): domain Eukaryota; kingdom Viridiplantae; phylum Streptophyta; class Magnoliopsida; order Poales; family Poaceae; genus Triticum; species Triticum aestivum. Next base: position 687,662,870 of record NC_057812.1, read on the forward strand.
CGCTACCTTTACCAAATCGTGTTCACACACTTAGCTCACACACAGTAGGACATGTTCACACACCTCTGATTCATCCCCGATGAATCAGACCTGACTCAACTCTAAGCAGTAGCAGGCATGACAAACAAGCATGAATGAGTAGGCACATCAGGGCTCAAACAACTCCTACTCATGCTAGTGGGTTTCATCTAATTACTGTGGAATGACAGGTCATGCAGAGGATAAAGGGGTTCAGCTACCGCAGCAAGTAACAGATGAATCGATGTTGTCCTAATGCAGTAAAAGAGAGCAGGAGCGAGAGAGTAGGATTGTATCGGAATGAACAAGGGGGTTTTGCTTGCCTGGCACTTCTGAAGATAACATTGAGTCTTCATCAGTGTCAACGATCACATCATCGGTATCACGTCTATCAAGAGGGGACAAATACCGGCAACACAGAAAGGAACACAATCAATGCAATGCACAATATGATGCATGATCATGACATGGCAAAATGAATGTGTTTTGGGCTAATGCAACTAGCAACAGATTAAATGAAGTTGGTTTGAATACAAGATTCAAATTCAAACTCCATATGTGATTATTTAAATGCCCTTTAATTGATTTGCCCTAAACAGTAGTGATAAGTTGTTCTAACATGCATGAAAATGGTACAGATGGATTCCTTGAATTTTTCTGATAATTTTTCATATATAATTTATTTAATTTGGAGTTACGGTTAATTTTCTATGAATTTTAGAAGTTTTAGTTATTTTCTGGAATTTATAAATCATTTAATAATTATCTAAATTCCAGAAAGGAATTATTGCGTCAGCACTAGGTCATGCTGACCTCAGCATAGTCAACAGGGGCTGGTCCGGGTCAAACCTGACCAGTGGGGCCCACTGGTCAGTGACAGGGGGTTAACAGGGGTTTATTTAGTTTAATTAAAAGATTAGGGGGGGTCGGGCCCACTGTCAGTGTCCGCAGGGGGGGTTGTTTAATTAAATTAAACTAACTAATTAACAGGGGGCTGGCCCCACCTGTCATCGACCCAGGGGGGTCAAACCTCGGTCAAATGACCCAAACAGGCCGGCGGCTCAACGCCGGCGGCAACAGGCACGGCGGAGGGCTTCGGGATCGCTCCTCCGGCGTCCAAATGGACGGAGGAGAGCGGCTACGGGGAGCTGGAGCTCACCCGCACCCGTTTCAGCAAGCAGCAGCAGCTAGGGCGGCCGGGGACGATGGCCCCGAGCTCGGCAGCGGCGGCCGGAGCTCGGGCGTGCTCGGGTTCGGCGTTACACGGCACGGCGAGGTCAGCTGATGGGCTCTACGGGATGCTGGGGTCACCAGGAACACCCGGAGACAACGAGCGCAGGCGGAGGAGCTCGGGAGCACGGAGCTCACCGGCCATGGCGGACGGCAGCTTCGGGTGCTCGTGGGGCGGCGGCTACAGGGTGCACGCGAGGGAGAGAGATGAGGGGAAACGAAGGCAAGCTCACAGGGGTTGCGACGGTGGCCTCGGGGAGCTCGGGGAGGCACCGGAGCCGACGAATTTGACGAAGATGGCCGGCGGGTCCGAGGTAGAAGATGACGACGATGGCGGTGATGCAGGGGCTCCCGCGGTGTGCTTCTCGGCGAGGAGGAAGAGGGGGTCGGGGCGGATCTCCTGGGTACTTCGGGTGGCAGTGAGGAGCACGGTGGCTACGGCGAACGGCGTCGGCGACGACGAGCTCCGCTGGGGCGCGTGCAGGGAGAGAGCGGAGGAGGGAAGGGGGTCCAGGGGAAGAGAGGGGGGGTGCAGGGGGCGAGGGGGAGTGCGTGGCGCCCTCGGGTGCCTCCAGCGGCGAGCGGGTAAGCAGGAGGTGGCCGGAGCGTGCGCGCGCGCGTCGGGCACACGCCCTCCTGCCTACTGGCAGGAGGTTGAAGACGGTGGCGACCGGGGTGGGCTGGGCCGGCCAGGGGGGGGGAGCTGGGCCGGCTGGTGGGCTGCACGGGTGAGGCCAGGTATGTCCTTCTCCCTCTTATTTTGTTCTGTTTTATTTTTTTTCTATTTCTGCAATTTGTTTTTGATTTGTTTTAAATATCAAATCATTTTATAAAATCCTGGAAATAAATATGGGTGCTTTCTGAATTATTCCAGTGACCCTTATCAATTTCCAACATTTATTTGAGCATTTAAAATATTTATAGTATTTAAATGCCCAAAGTCAAATACAATATGATTTAATTCAAAAATCCAAAAATGACCTAAGAATATAATCATCATCTTTGGCAGAGGTTTCCACCTTAACCAGAAATCATGAACTTTTCTTAGGAACCTTTTGGGTTTATTGAAAAGATTTTAATTTGACCCTAGTTGAATTCATTTGGTGCTAGGGTTTAGTCAATCCCCATTTCAGGTTTAAATGAAATTTAAACATGAAGCAACACTCTAATGCATGCACTAGGCATTGTCAGAACTAGGGATGTGACAACTCACCCCCAGTAAACAAGAATCTCGTCTCGAGATTCAGGCGTAGGGTAAGGTGAAAGGTAAATGCAACTAGTATAATCTTCACGATCCAGGGTGCACTTCAGTTGAACGTTGATTCATTCACCATCATTGTCTTGATGTCTTGCTCTGAGAAATCCTGCCAACATGACATGGCCATAAGCCTGCGTTGAAAACGCTCTTGTTCGACGGGATCCTCCGGCACGGCGAATTCGTCGTCGTCGAGGCTTGCCTCGTCTTCGGAGGGAGGCATACAATTATCGTCCTCGACCTCTCTGTCGGCCGCTCTCTCATGAGGGCTGGTTTCTCCATCCTCCTGTGCTAAATCTTGCTTGGGGGATGTTCTTCGGCGCTTTCCGGGGTATTATTATCTCCCGTGCTGGAATTGCCATTTTTGTGTTGGCGGGATTTTGAGCGGCGCCGCTGACGTTGGCGCTTTTGCTGTTTCTTGGAGGGGTCATCCTCCGCTGTTCCATCGCCCTCTCCCTCTTTTTGGTGTCCACCATGTATATGTCATATGACGAGGTGGCTTTCTAGGGCCTAGTAGGCGTTGGTTCTTCATCATCTCCTTCATCGGTGTCCATACCGTCGATGTCTTCGGAGTCGAAGTCGAGCATGTCGGTTAAGTTGTCCAAAGTGGCTACAAAGTGGGTGGTGGGTGGGTTTTGAATTTCTTCATCGTCCGTACCCCAACCTTGCTGACCGTAGTCCGGCCAGGGCTCTCCTGACAAAGAGAGAGACTTTAGTGATTTCAAGATATCGCCGAAAGGCGAGTGCTGAAAGACGTCCGCGGCCGTGAACTCCATGATCGGCGCCCAATCGGATTCGCTCGGTAGGGGCGCGGAGAGTTTGGAGTCTGGAGAAGAATCTGGCTCCATGGAGTCACGAGTCTTGCAGAGTACGGGGCTGGTGTTCGGCTCAACCGCCGTTGGGATCGCAGCCCCCGAGGTGGCATCCAACCGCCCGTCCTCGATCGACGCGGACGGCTCCAAACTAGGGGTCGGAGCCGATGCGGGTGCGGCCTCCAGGGCTCTGTTCGGCGGCAGAGCTAGATCATGCTCGTCGTGACAGTGCGGCGCGCTCGGCAGTGGTTCGAATCCGTCGAAGATCAAGTCCCCGCTGATGTCGGCCGTGTAGTTTAAACTACCGAATATGACCTGACGGCCAGGGGCGTAGCTTTTGATCTGCTCTAGATGGCCAAGTGAATCGGCCCGCAGTGCAAAGCCGCCAAAGACGAAGATCTGTCCGAAGAGGAAGGTCTCACCCTGGACTGCATCGCCATTGATGATCGTAGGAGCCAATGGGCCTGACGGCGACGGCACAGAGGAACTCTCAATGAAAGCACCAATGTCGGTGTCAAAACCAGCGAATCTCGGGTAGGGGGTCCCGAACTGTGCGTCTAGGCCGGATGGTAACAGGAGGCAGGGGACACGAAGTTTTACCCAGGTTCGGGCCCTCTCGATGGAGGTAAAACCCTACGTCCTGCTTGATTAATATTGATGATATGGGAAGTACAAGAGTTGATCTACCACGAGATCAGAGAGGCTAAACCCTAGAAGCTAGCCTATGGTATGATTGTTGATGTGTATGTTGTCCTACGGACTAAAACTCTCCGATTTATATAGACACTGTATAGGGTTAGGGTTACATAGAGTCGATTACAATGGTAGGAGATCTGAACATCCATATCGCTAAGCTTGCCTTCCACGCCAAGGAAAATCCCTTCCGGACACAGGACGGAGTCTTCAATCTTGTATCTTCATAGTCCAGGAGTCTGGTTTGAAGGTATAGTTCGGCTATCCGAACACCCCCTAATCCAGGACTCCCTCAGTAGTCCTTCTAGGCAAGCCATTGCTTCCGCCCAGTCCACTCCGTTGCACCGCGGTATATAAACCCAACCTAATAAAAAATTCTTCCATCATGGTATCGAATCATAGCACCCCAGGCTCCACTCCTACTTTCCTCCAAAAAACTTCCATCAACATTGACCTTAGCCCATCCGAGCTCTGGCTTTTTCCATCATTTTTCCTTTTTGTTATCATGTTGTTCCACAGATGGCAATTTATCCATCGGACTTTTCCCTTTCGATCTATCTCAGAAGTTCCGTCCGCAATCAAGCGGAGGTTTAAAAGGTAGTTTTGCAGAAAATGAGCATAATCAGAAATTTTCGCTTTACCTTTTGCGAAGAACGCGTCATTTCTATGGTGCCAAACTGTAAGTGCATCTAGTGCCACCCCTAGTTGGTTTTGGAGTATTGACGACAAACCTAGTTGAGGGACTAATGTGTTTGTGAGAATTGTAGGATAACACAGGTAGAAGTCCCTCATTGATTCGGTTTTCCTACCAGAAATGACCCCTAAAAATGTATGAAGACATTGAAGTCAAAGGTGTTATGTGAAGACATTCACATTGAAGACTATGGCAAGAGAAGACATCACATGAAGACTATGGAGCGCGAAGACTTAGATCTTTCGTAGTTCTTTTTCTTCTTTGTTGAGTCATAGGAACCATCGTACTGTTAAGTGGGGTCCAAGAGAACTAGTCAGAATGACTGAAGTGATGCTTAACTAAAATCCTATGTCTTCGAGTGAAGAATATGAGAGCAAATCTTGTCCAGAGTTGGACAAGTCAGCTTTGCTTGTAGCCCAAGTAAAGTTGCCATGTGTGTTTGAAATCTGACCGTTGGAACACGTGTTAGTTCCTTAGTGACCTAGGGTCATTTCGGACAAATCAGGTCGGGTTGCCTAGTGGCTATAAATAGCCCAGCCCCTACAACCATAAACGGTTGGCTGCTCAGAGTTAAAGTACGGCTTTTGTCGTTTGAGAGCAACCCACCTCGAAGCCTTTGAGAGAGAATTCCTTGAGAGGATAAAGCCCTAACCACCCAGAGCCAAAGAGTGTTAGGCATCACTTAAGTCTTCTTGTCTGTGTGATCTGAAGACTTATTACACTTGAGGACTGTGAATCCTCCAGCCGGTTAGGCGTCGCGTTCTGAGCATCCAAGGGTCATTGTGGATCGCCGGTGAACAAAGTCTGTGAAGGTTTGGAAGTCTACCTTGAAGACTTACCAGAGTGATTGGGCGAGGTCTGTGTGACCTTAGCTCAAGGGGAATACGGTGAGGACTAAGTGTCCTGAGCTGCGTGTTCAATACTAAGTGTCCGAGACTGAGTGTCCTCAGGTTTAAATACCTATCCGCCCTAACCAGACGTACAACTGTCACCGCAGTTGGAACTGGTCTACCAAACCTTTGTCTTCATCACGCACACTGGTTCTATCCTTCCCATCTCTTTATCTACAGTTGGCTCTTGTGAAGTCAGTGCCTATTTGCTTTATCTATTTGTCTTCACTGTGTACCTGATCCTTACTGCCTAGCTGCTATTGGTCATTGTGGTTTCACTTCATTAAATGCTTGACTATGGTCTGCCTAGTGTGGTCTACCTTCCGCTGCATGGTAATAGGTTTATTTCTATCATTTGTCTTCGAAACTTCCATGTTTTGAAGACTTTCATAAAAATCGCCTATTCACCCCCCCTCTAGTCGATATAACACACTTTCAATTGGTATCAGAGCAAGGTACTCCCTTGTTCTGTGTGATTTTGGTTTAACCGCCTGGAGTTTTAGTTATGTCGACCACAGGTATGAAGACTGTGTCATGCCCCATCTTTGACGGTCACGAGTATCCCAAGTGGAAGGCCATGATGAAGAAGCGCCTCATGGCAACAAACAGCGAGCTGTGGACAGTCACTAAGATTGGTCCGACCGATCTGTGCAAGATGGCAGAAGCTGATGAAATTCGCAAGTACACTCTTCTCAACCTCACGGCGAAGGACGTCATCTGCTCCTGTCTATCTCAAAATCAGTTTAGGAATATCATGCATCTCGATCATGCGAAGCTCATCTGGGACCGTCTCTCTGAGGTCTATGAGGGTCATCGAACTCGTCATGATCCTCGGTTCAAGGACTTTAAGGAGTCTCTCAAAGCGATGACATTCGAACCAGAATCATCATCTTCTGCATCATGCCATATGGCAAATGATGCTAAGGTAATTGAATGCTATCTATCTGAATCCAGTGATGATGAACCCAGCTATGCAAAACTTGCTTCCCTTGTCACTAAGCAATAGAAAGCTATGGAACATATTCAAAAACTGTTAGAAAAAAGCGATGACCTGTTGGACACTGAAATGACTCGATCTCAGTCCTTAATTGAAGACATAAAAAATCTTCATATTAAGTATGAGGAACTTGAAAGTCGCTCAACAACTCATGAAGAACTCGAGAGATTGATAACGACTCATGAAGGTCTTCAAAAGGAAAACGAGTCACTTCGCGCCGAACAGATCAGTTCAGCTCAGGAAGGATTTTAACCACCATGTCTTAAATGCCTTGAGCGTGATAACTCTACTTCTGTTGCTAATTGTTCTACTGCTGCCACTGTTGCACTGTCTTCAACTGTTGATGTGGTAACTAACCCCTCTGCTGAGGATACCACTGCTATTGCTGATGAGAATGCTAGGTTGAAGACACTGCTTGAAACAGGGATGTACAAAAGTCTCAAAGGGCATCAAACACTATGTGATGTCCTCAAAAGGCAGAACCTGAACCGGAACCCTAGGAAAGAGGGTGTCGGGTTCGAAAGGAAAGTGAATGATGATGGCTCCTACTGGAAACCTGAGTAGTACCCCAAAACCACATGGGTTGCTGCAAAGGAACCTTCAATGGATCCATCCACCCTATCTGGCTTCACTTGTGCTAATCCCATTGTTATTGATGAATTCTTTGATGCAAACTATAAACTGTTTAAGAATCAGAATGGTGAAGTGTTTGCCAGGTACATTGGTACTAACTGCAGGAATGGACCGCCTATGAAGAAGATCTGGGTGCCGAAAAGGTGTTTGGAGAATCTTCCGGTGAATGTCATCATGACACCACAAGTGAAGATGACAAACCCCATACCACAGGCTTCATACGGTCCAAAGGCTTCATACAGACAGAGAACTCACCTGAGTCACACTAACGCAAATGTTTTGCAGGGAAGCCATACTCAGGCCTATGAATATGAGCACGGTCCATCAAACCGCCATGTTCATAAGACCAAGAACTATTCTGCTTATTCTTATGAGTACTATTGTCCACCTGCAAGACTTTTTGCTAGGGATCCAAAGCCAAAGTTCTCAGATGCCGCACTTAGACTTATTGCTTCAAAGCCACCCCTGAAGATGTGGGTGGCTAAGAAAGCTTAACTCCCTTTTGCAGGGAAAGGTCTCCAGCCGAAAACCAAAATCGTATGACACTATTGCTGGGGACCTTAAAAATCTTGTAGGGCGCAAGATCAAATGCCCAAATGGTCTTATTATATACTTTGTTCCTGAATCGCTTGCAACTTGCCCTATTAGTCCTAATCTCGATCTAAGCTTTAATAATCCACTGGTTCGTCAAATGTTTTTGCTTCACAATTCTCTTCATGAAGCCTATCCCCCTAACTGCACTGTAGGGTACAACACCAGCTGCTTCAGAATGGATTATTGATAGTGGGTGTACAAATCACATGACTGGCAAGCGAAGCCTTCTCATGGACTCAACTTTATGTCCATCTTACAAAAGTCACATCACATTTGCTGACACTGGTAAAAGCAAGGTATTGGGTCTAGGTAGAGTTGCAATCTCAAAGGATCAACACATGGATAAAGTCATGCTTGTTGAATCCCTTGGTTTCAACTTAATGTATATCTCAATGCTTTGCGATTTAAACATGATTGTGATGTTTGGAAAATATCATTGCCTTGTACTAATGGAATCTGACAAGTCTCTAGTGTTTGAAGGGTATCGGAAAGATGATTTGTACGTGGTAGATTTCTCAGCAGGACCACAACTTGCCGTATGTCTTCTAGCAAAAGCGTCTGAATGCTGGCTCTGGCATCGAAGGCTAGGGCATGCTGGCATGAGGAACCTCCACACCCTTGCAAGGAAGAAGCATGTCATAGGCATCGAGGGCGTCAAGTTCAAGAAGGAACACTTATGCGGTGCCTGTGAAGCGGGAAAGATGACAAGGGCCAAGCATCCCTCGAAGAAAATCATGACAATGACTCAACCCTTCGAACTGCTACACATGGATCTTTTCGGTCCCACTCATTACTCAACTCTTACTACTACTGCTTGTCTCTATGGCTTTGTCATTGTTGATGATTATTCAAGATATACTTGGGTGCATATAATCCTTTACAAGACTGAAGTGCAGGATGTCTTCAGACGCTTCACCAATCGAGCAATGAACAACTATGGCGCCAAGATAAAGCACATCAGAAGTGACAATGGCACTGAATTCAAGAACACTGGCCTAGATACATATCTTGATACTTTGGGCATCACACATGAATTCTCAGCTCCGTACATGCCACAGCAGAATGGCGTCGTCGAATGCAAGAACAGAACACTTATTGAGATGGCTCGGACGATGCTTGATGAATACAAGACTCCAAGAAAATTCTGGCCTGAAGCCATTGACACCGCATGCCATATCATCAACCGTGTTTATCTTCACAAGCTTCTGAACAAGACATCCTATGAGCTCCTTACTGGCAAGAAGCCAAATGTCAGTTATTTCAGAGTATTTGGCGCCAGGTGCTGGATCAAGGATCCACATCACACTTCAAAATTTGCACCAAAAGCACATGAGGGTTTTATGCTTGGATATGGAAAGGATTCGCACTCCTACAGAGTCTTCAATCTCTTTCATTATAAAGTGGTTGAAACAGTGGATGTGCGGTTCGATGAGACTAATGGCTCACAAAGAGAGCACCTGCCAAATGTGCTAGATGAAGTTCCATCCAGTGAATCAATCAAACTTATGGGAACTGGAGAAATCATACCTTCTGAATCTCAACTTGAAGATGAACTTATCATCTCCGCACCTGATCAACCTGAACACAATGCTCAGCCTGAAGACAATCCCTCTAACAATGACAATGATCAGCAAGAGCAAAATCTTCGTCCTGTACATCCTCGTGTTGCAAATGAAGTGCAGATTGAGAGAATAATTGATAGCATCAATGCACCAGGTCCACTCACTCGTTCAAGGGCAACACAGCTAGCAAATTTCTGTGGGCACTTCGCATTCGTCTCAATAACAGAACCCAAGAAAGTTGATGAAGCCTTCATGGAACCTGAATGGATTCAAGCTATGCAAGAAGAGCTTCAACAGTTTGAGCTGAATAATGTATGGGAACTGGTTAAGCGTCCTGATCCTCGGAAGCACAATATAATAGGCACCAAATGGATATATCGCAACAAGCAAGATGATCATGGTCAAGTTGTCAGAAACAAAGCTTGTCTCGTTGCTCAAGGATACACTCAAGTTGAAGGGATTGACTTCGATGAAACATTTGCTCCTGTGGCTAGACTTGAAGCCATACGCATACTTCTGGCCTATGCAAATCATCATAACATACTTCTATATCAAATGGATGTGAAGAGCGCTTTTCTTAATGGCAAGATTGAAGAAGAAGTGTATGTTGCACAACCACCTGGCTTTGAAGATCCAAAACATCCTGACATGGTGTACAAGCTCAACAAGGCACTGTATGGCCTCAAACAAGCCCCTCGGGCTTGGTATGACACACTCAAAGACTTCCTGAAAAGCAAAGGCTTCAAATCTGGTTCCCTCGACCCCACTCTCTTCACGAAGACATATGATGGTGAATTGTTTGTGTGCCAAATATATGTGGATGACATTATCTTCGGCTGCACCAATCAGAAATACAGTGAAGAGTTTGGATATATGATGCAAGAGCAATATCAGATGTCCATGATGGGTGAGCTGAAGTTCTTCCTTTGTAACGCCCTCGATGCGGCTATATCTCCCACGTGTCGAAGCACGACTTAGAGGCATAACCGCATTGAAAGCAATGTCGCAAGTGAGGTAATCTTCGCAAACAACCCATGTAATACAATAAGGGAAAAGAGATACATAGTTGGCTTACAATCGCCACTTCACACAATACATGAATTAAAACATTACATCAATCAGATACAATCAAGGTCCGACTACGGAACCAAAATAAAAGAAGAACCCCAAATGCGACACGGTCCCCGATCGACCCCAACCGGGCTCCACTACTGGTCAACTAGAACGAGACAATGCAACGGGCAAGATCTTCATCGAGCTCCTCCTGAGCTTGGTTGCGTCACCTGCACGGACTCATCGGCACCTGCAAGCTGGTTTTGGAAGTATCTGTGAGTCACGGGGACTCAGCAATCTCACACCCTCGCGATCAAGACTATTTAAGCTTATGGGTAAGGTAAAGGTATGAGGTGGAGCTGCAGCAAGCGACTAGCATATCTGGTGGCTAACATATACGCAAAAGAGAGCGAGAAGAGAAGGCAAGCACGTTTGAGAAATCTATGATCAAGAAGTGATCCTAGAACAATCTATGTCAAGCATAACTCCAATACCGTGTTCACTTCCCGGACTCCGCCGAGAAGAGACCATCACGGTAACACACGCGGTTGATGCATTTTAATTAAGGTCAACTTCAGGTTTTCTACAACCGGACATTAACAAATTCCCATCTGCCCATAACCACGAGCACGGCTTTCGAAAGTTCAAATCCCTGCAGGGGGTCCCAACTTAGCCCATGACAAGCTCTCACGGTCAACGAAGGATATTCCTTCTAGCGAGAAGACCCGATTAGACTCGGAATCCCGGTTACAAGACATTTCGACAAGGTAAAACTAAACCAGCAACACTGCCCGAATGTGCCGACAAATCCCGATAGGAGCTGCACATATCTCTTTCTCAGGGCACACTCAGGTTGTCTTAGGTACGGGTAGGCCATCCCAGTGTTGGGGAACGTAGCAGAAATTCAAAATTTTCCTACGTGTCACCAAGATCTATCTATGGACAGACCAGCAACGAGTAGAAAGGAGAGTGCATCTACATACCTTGTAGATCGCTAAGCGGAAGCGTTCAAGTGAATGGGGTTGATGGAGTCGTACTCGTCGTGATTCAAATCACCGATGATCAAGTGCCGAACGCACGGCACCTCCGCGTTCAACACACATACAGCCCGGTGACGTCTCCCAAGCCTTGATCCAGCAAGGAGAGAGGGAGAGGTTGAGGAAGACTCCATCCAGCAGCAGCACAACGGCGTGGTGGTGGTGGAGGAGCGTGGCAATCCTGCAGGGCTTCGCCAAGCACCGCGGGAGAGGAGGAGTACTTGTGAGAGGGGGAGGGCTGCACCAGAACTTCGTCTATAGCTCCCATGCGCCTCCCCACTATATATAGGGGTGGAGGGGCTGGTTTCTTGCCCTCCAAGTCCATTGGGGCGTTGGCCAAGGTGGGAGGAAAGAAATCTCATTATTTCCTTCCCCACCGATTGTTATCCCCCCTTTTTAGGGATCTTGATCTTATCCCTTCGGGATATGATCTTATTCCTTCTAAGGGGGGATCTTGGTGCGCCTTGACCAGGGGTGTGGGGCCTTGCCCCCACTACCCACGTCCATGTGGGTCCCCCCATGCAGGTGGGCCCCACTCCAGAACCTTCTAGAACCTTCCCGGTACAATACCGAAAAATCCCGAACATTTTCCGGTGGCCAAAATAGGACTTCCCATATATAAATCTTTACCTCCGGACCATTCCGGAACTCCTCGTGACGTCCGGGATCTCATCCGGGACTCCGAACAACATTCGGTAACCACATACAAACTTCCTTTATAACCCTAGCGTCATCGAACCTTAAGTGTGTAGACCCTACGGGTTCGGGAGACATGTAGACATGACCGAGACGTTCTCCGGTCAATAACCAACAGCGGGATCTGGATACCCATGATGGCTCCCACATGTTCCACGATGATCTCATCGGATGAACCACGATGTCAAGGACTTAATCAATCCTGTATTCAATTCCCTTTGTCTATCGGTATGTTACTTTCCCGAGATTCGATCGTCGGTATCCAATACCTTGTTCAATCTTGTTACCGGCAAGTCACTTTACTCGTTCCGTAACATATCATCCCGTGATCAACTCCTTGGTCACATTGCGCATATGATGATGTCCTACCGAGTGGGCCCAGAGATACCTCTCCGTTTACACGGAGTAACAAATCCCAGTCTCGATCCGCATAAAACAATAGATACTTTCGGAGATACCTGTAGTGCACCTTTATAGTCACCCAGTTACGTTGTGACGTTTGATACACCCAAAGCACTCCTACGGTATCCAGGAGTTACACGCTCTCATGGTCGAAGGAAGAGATACTTGACATTGGCAAAGCTCTAGCAAATGAACTACACGATCTTTTGTGCTAGTCTTAGGATTGGGTCTTGTCCATCACATCATTCTCCTAATGATGTGATCCCGTTATCAACGACATCCAATGTCCATAGCCAGGAAACCATGACTATCTGTTGATCACAACGAGCTAGTCAACTAGAGGCTCACTAGGGACATATTGTGGTCTATGTATTCACACGTGTATTACGATTTCCGGATAATACAGTTATAGCATGAATAAAAGACAATTATCATGAACAAGGAAATATAATAATAATATTTTATTATTGCCTCTAGGGCATATTTCCAACAGTCTCCCACTTGCACTAGAGTCAATAATCTAGTTCACATCGCCATGTGATTAACACTCACAGGTCACATCGCCATGTGACTAATACCCAAGAGTTTACTAGAGTCAGTAGTCTAGTTCACATCACTATGTGATTAACACTCAATGAGTTTTATGTTTGATCATGTTGCTTGTGAGAGAGGTTTTAGTCAACGGGTCTGAACCTTTCAGATCCGTGTGTGCTTTACAAATCTCTATGTCATCTCCTAGATGCAGCTACCACGCTCTATTTGGAGCTATTCCAAACAACTGTTCTACTTGGAGCTATTCTAAATTATTGCTCCATTATATGTATCCGGTCTCTCTACTCAGAGCTATCCGGATAGGTGTCAAGCTTGCATCGTCGTAACCTTTACGACGAACTCTTTTACCACCTCCATAATCGAGAAAATTCCTTAGTCCACTAGTTACTAAGGATAACTTTGACCGCTGTCCTGTGAGCCATTCTTGGATCACTCTTGTACCCCTTGACTGACTCATGGCAAGGCACACTTCAGGTGCGGTATACAGCATAGCATACTGAAGAGCCTATGTCTTAAGCATAGGGGACGACCTTCGTCCTTTCTCTCTATTCTACCGTGGTCGAGCTTTAAGTCTTAACTTCGTACCTTACAACTCAGGCAAGAACTCCTTCTTTGACTGGTCCATCTTGAACACCTTCAAGATCATGTCAAGGTATGTGCTCATTTGAAAGTATTATTAAGCATTTTGATCTATCTTATAGATCTTGATGCTTATTGTTCAAGTAGCCTAATCCAGGTTTTCCATTGAAAAACACTTTTCAAACAACCCTATATGCTTTACAGAAATTCTACATCATTTCTGATCATCAATATGTCAACAACATATACTCATCAGAAATTCTATAGTGCTCCCACTCACTTCTTTGGAAATACAAGTTTCTCATAAACTTTGTATACACCAAAATCTTTGATCATCTCATCAAAGTGTACATTCCAACTCCGAGATGCTTACTCCAGTCCTTAGAAGGATCGCTGGTGCTAGCATACCTTTTAGCATTCCTAGGATTGACAAAACTTTTCTGATTGTATCACATACAATCTTTCCTTACGAAAACTGGTAAGGAAACTCGTCTTGACATCCATCTGCCAGATTTCATAAATGCAGCTTATGCTAACATGATTCCGACGGACTTAAGCATCTCTACGGATGAGAAAATCTCATCGTAGTCAACTCCTTGAACTTGTGAAAAAACTTTTCGCCACAAGTTGAGCTTCATAGATGGTGACATTACCATCCACGTCCGTCTTCTTCTTAAAGATCCATTTATCTCAATGGCCTGCCGATCATCGGGCAAGTCCACCAAAGTCCATGCTTTGTTTTGATACATGGATCCTATCTCGGATTTCATGGCTTCTAACCATTTGTCAGAATTTGGGCCCACCATCGCTTCTCCATAGCTCGTAGGTTCATTGTTGTCTAGCAACATGACCTTCAAGACAGGATTACTGTACCACTCTGAAGTAGTACGTATCCTTGTCACCCTACGAGGTACGGCAGTGACTTGATCCGAAGTTTCATGATCACTATCATAAGCTTCTACTTAAATTGGTGTAGGTGCCATAGGAACAACTTCTTGTGCCCTAATACACATTGGTTGAAGTGATGGTTCAATAACCATATCAAGTCTCCACCATCCTCCCACTCAATTCTTTCGAGAGAAACCTTTCCTCGAGAAAGGACCCGATTCAAGAAAACAATCCATATTGCTTTCGGATCTGAATTAGGAGGTATACCCAACTGTTTTGGGTGTCCTATGAAGATGCATTTTATCCGCTTTGGGTTCGAGCTTATCAACCTGAAACTTTTTCACATAAGCGTCGCAGCCCCAAACCTTTAAGAAACGACAACTTAGGTTTCTCTAAACCATAATTCATACGGTGTCATCTCAACGGAATTACGTGGTGCCCTATTTAAAGTGAATGTGGTTGTCTCTAATGCCTAACCCATGAACGATAGTGGTAATTCGATAAGAGACATCATGGTACGCACCATATCCAATAGGGTGCAACTATGATGTTCGGACACACCATCACATTATGGTGTTCCAGGCGGTATTAATTGCGAAACAATTTCCACAATGTCTTAATTGTGTGCCAAAACTCGTAACTCAGATATTCATCTCTATGATCATATCATAGACATTTTATCCTCTTGTCACAATGATCTGCTACTTCACTCTTAAATTACTTGAACCATTCAATAATTCAGACTTGTGTTTCATCAAGTAAATATACTCAACATTTACTCGAATCATCTGTGAAGTAAGAACATAATGATATTCACTGCATGCCTCAGCACTCATTCGACTGCACACATCAAAATGTGTTACTTCCAACAAGTTGCTATCTTGTTCCATCTTACTGAAAATGAGGCTTTTCAGTCATCTTGCCCATGTGGTATGATTTGCATATCTCAAGTGATTCAAAATCAAGTGAGTCCGAACGATCCATTTGCATGGAGTTTCTTCATGCATATACACCAATAGACATGGTTCGCATGTCTCAAACTTTTCAAAAACGAGTGAGTCCAAAGTTCCATCAACATGGAGCTTCTTCATGCGTTTTATACCATTATGACTTACATGGCAGTGCCACAAGTAAGTGGTACTATCATTACTATCTTATATCTTTTGGCATGAAAATGTGTATCACTATGACCGAGATTCAATAAACCATTCCTTTAGGTGCAAGACCATTGAAGGTATTATTCAAAAATAGAGTAACCATTATTCTCCTTAAATGAATAACCGTATTGCGATAGACATAATCCAATCATGTCTATGCTCAACGCAAACACCAATCTCGGTGGTAGAGGGAGCGTGCGATCCTTGATCATATCAACCTTGGAAACACTTCCAACATATATCGTCAGCTCACCTTTAGCTAGTCTCCGTTTATTCCGTAGCTTTTATTTCGAGTTACTAACACTTAGCAACCGAACCGGTATCCAATACCCTGGTGCTACTAGGAGTACTAGTAAAGTACACATTAACATAATGTATATCCAATATACTTCTATCGACCTTGCCAGCCTTCTCATCTACCAAGTATCTAGGGTAATGCTGCTCCAGTGGTTGTTCCCCTTATTACAGAAGCACTTAGTCTCGGGTTTGGGTTCAACCTTGGGTTTCTTCACTAGAGCAGCAGCTGAATTGCCGTTTCATGAAGTATCCCTTTGTTCCCTTGCCCTTCTTGAAACTAGTGGTTTCACCAACCATCAACAATTGATGCTCCTTCTTGATTTCTACTTTCGCGGTGTCAAACATCATGAATATTTCAAGGATCATCATATGAATCCCTGATATGTTATAGTTAATCACGAAGCTCTAGCAGCTTGGTGGCAATGACTTTGGGGAAACATCACTATCTCATCTGGAGGATCAACTCCCACTCGATTCAAGTGATTGTTGTGCTCAGACAATCTGAGCACAAGCTCAACGATTGAGCTTTTCTCCCTTAGTTTGCAGGCTAAGAAAATCGTCGGAGGTCTTATACCTCTTGACGTGGGCACGAGCCTGAAATCCCAATTTCAGCCCTCGAAACATCTCATATGTTCCGCGACGTTTCGAAAACGTCTTTGGTGCCTCTACTTAAACCATTTAATTGAACTATCACGTAGTTATCAAAACGTGTATGTCCGATGTTCGCAACATCGACAAACGACGTTGGGGTTCAGCACACTGAGCGGTGCATTAAGGACATAAGCTTTCTACTGATCGCATAATCGCTACTATCAACTTTCAACTATATTTTCTCTAGGAACATATCTAAACAGTGGAACTAAAGCGCGAGCTTACGACATAATTTGCAAAAGGTCTTTTGACTATGTTCAGGATAATTAAGTTCATCTTATGAACTCCCACTTAGATAGACATCCCTCTGGTCATCTAAGTGATCACATGATCCGAGTCAACTAGGCCGTGTCCGATCATCACGTGAGACGGACTAGTCATCATCGGTGAACATCTTCATGTTGATCGTATCTACCATACGACTCATGCTCGACCTTTCGGTCTCCGTGTTCCGAGGCCATGTCTGCACATGCTAGGCTCGTCAAGTTAACCCTAAGTGTTTTCGCTGTGTAAAACTGTCTTACACCCGTTGTATGTGAACGTAAGAATCCATCACACCCGATCATCACGTGGTGCTTAGAAGCGACGAACTGTAGCAACGGTGCACAGTTAGGGGAGAACACTTCTTGAAATTTTGTAAGGGATCATCTTATTTACTACCGTCGTCCTAAGCAAACAAGATGCATAAACATGATAAACATCACATGCAATCAAATAGTGACATGATATGGCCAATATCATTTTGCTCCTTTTGATCTTCATCTTCGGGGCTCCATGATCATCATCGTCACCGGCACGACACCATGATCTCCATCATCATGATCTCCATCATCGTGTCTTCATGAAGTTGTCACGCCAACGACTACTTCTACTTCTATGACTAACGCGTTTAGCAATAAAGTAAAGTAGTTTACATGGCGTTCTTCAATGACACGCAGGTCATACAATAAATAAAGACAACTCCTATGGCTCCTGCCGGTTGTCATACTCATCGACATGCAAGTCGTGAATCCTATTACAAGAACATGATCAATCTCATACATCACATATCATTCATCACATTCTTCTTGGCCATATCACATCACATAGCATACCCTGCAAAAACAAGTTAGACGTCCTCTAATTGTTGTTGCATGTTTTACGTGGCTGCTATGGGTTTCTAGCAAGAACGTTTCTTACCTACGCAAGACCACAACGTGATATGCCAATTGCTATTTACCCTTCATAAGGACCCTTTTCATCGAATCCGTTCCGACTAAAGTGGGAGAGACTGGCACCCGCTAGCCACCTTATGCACCAAGTGCATGTCAATCGGTGGAACCTGTCTCACGTAAGAGTACGTGTAAGGTCGGTCCGGGCCGCTTCATCCCACAATACCGTCGAAACAAGATTGGACTAGTAACGGTAAGCATATTGAACAACATCAACGCCCACAACTACTTTGTGTTCTACTCGTGCAAAGAATCTACGCAATAGACCTAGCTCATGATGCCACTGTTGGGGAACGTAGCAGAAATTCAAAATTTTCCTACGTGTCACCAAGATCTATCTATGGAGAGACCAGCAACGAGTAGAAAGGAGAGTGCATCTACATACCCTTGTAGATCGCTAAGCGGAAGCGTTCAAGTGAACGGGGTTGATGGAGTCGTACTCGTCGTGATTCAAATCACCGATGATCAAGTGCCGAACGCACGGCACCTCCGCGTTCAACACACGTACAGCCCGGTGACGTCTCCCACGCCTTGATCCAGCAAGGAGAGAGGGAGAGGTTGAGGAAGACTCCATCCAACAGCAGCACAACGGCGTGGTGGTGGTGGAGGAGCGTGGCAATCCTGCAGGGCTTCGCCAAGCACCGCGGGAGAGGAGGAGTACTTGTGAGAGGGGGAGGGCTGCGCCAGAACTTCGTCTATAGCTCCCATGCGCCTCCCCACTATATATAGGGGTGGAGGGGCTGGTTTCTTGCCCTCCAAGTCCATTGGGGCGTTGGCCAAGGTGGGAGGAAAGAAATCTCATTATTTCCTTCCCCACCGATTGTTATCCCCCCTTTTTAGGGATCTTGATCTTATCCTTCGGGATATGATCTTATTCCTTCTAAGGGGGGATCTTGGTGCGCCTTGACCAGGGGTGTGGGGCCTTGCCCCCACTACCCACGTCCATGTGGGTCCCCCCATGCAGGTGGGCCCCACTCCGGAACCTTCTAGAACCTTCCCGGTACAATACCGAAAAATCCCGAACATTTTCCGGTGGCCAAAATAGGACTTCCCATATATAAATCTTTACCTCCGGACCATTCCGGAACTCCTCGTGACGTCCGGGATCTCATCCGGGACTCCGAACAACATTCGGTAACCACATACAAACTTCCTTTATAACCCTAGCGTCATCGAACCTTAAGTGTGTAGACCCTACGGGTTCGGGAGACATGTAGACATGACCGAGACGTTCTCCGGTCAATAACCAACAGCGGGATCTGGATACCCATGATGGCTCCCACATGTTCCACGATGATCTCATCGGATGAACCACGATGTCAAGGACTTAATCAATCCCGTATTCAATTCCCTTTGTCTATCGGTATGTTACTTGCCCGAGATTCGATCGTCGGTATCCAATACCTTGTTCAATCTCGTTACCGGCAAGTCACTTTACTCGTTCCGTAACACATCATCCCGTGATCAACTCCTTGGTCACATTGCGCATATGATGATGTCCTACCGAGTGGGCCCAGAGATACCTCTCCGTTTACACGGAGTGACAAATCCCAGTCTCGATCCGCATAAAACAATAGATACTTTCGGAGATACCTGTAGTGCACCTTTATAGTCACCCAGTTACGTTGTGACGTTTGATACACCCAAAGCACTCCTACGGTATCCAGGAGTTACACGCTCTCATGGTCGAAGGAAGAGATACTTGACATTGGCAAAGCTCTAGCAAATGAACTACACGATCTTTTGTGCTAGTCTTAGGATTGGGTCTTGTCCATCACATCATTCTCCTAATGATGTGATCCCGTTATCAACGACATCCAATGTCCATAGCCAGGAAACCATGACTATCTGTTGATCACAACGAGCTAGTCAACTAGAGGCTCACTAGGGACATATTGTGGTCTATGTATTCACACGTGTATTACGATTTCCGGATAATACAGTTATAGCATGAATAAAAGACAATTATCATGAACAAGGAAATATAATAATAATACTTTTATTATTGCCTCTAGGGCATATTTCCAACACCCAGAGTTTCCCCTGGTGGCCACCGGCAGCTGACAGGTTGGACCAACACTCAGAGGAGCACTGGCCCGGGGGGGGGGGTTTAAATAAGATGACCCTTGAGTCTGCAGAACCCAAGGGAAAGAAAAGGCTAGGTGGTGAATGGTAAAACCAATGTTGGGCATTGCTGGAGGAGTTTTACTCAAGGCGAACTATCAAGGGGTTCCCATTATAACCCAACCGCGTAAGGAACGCAAAATCCAGGAACATAACACCAATATGATGGAAAACTAGGGCGGCAAGAGTGGAACAAAACACCAGTCATAAGGCCGAGCCTTTCACCCTTTACCAAGTATATAGATGCATTAATTAAATACGATATATGGTGATATCCCAACAAGTAAACATGTTCCAACCAGGAACAACATCTCCATGTTCCAATAAGGAACAAACTTCAATCTTCACCTGCAACTAACAACGCTATAAGAGGGGTTGAGCAAAACGGTAACATAACCAAACAACGGTTTGCTAGGACAAGGTGGGTTAGAGGCTTGGTTCAACAATATGGGAGGCATGATAAGCAAGTGGTAGGTATCACAGCATAGGCATAGCAAAAGAGCGAGCAACTAAGCAAGCAAAGATAGAAGTGATTTCGAGGGTATGGTCCTCTTGCCTGAGATCCCGCAAGGAAGAAGGACGAGTCCATGAAGAAGACAAACGGACGTAGACGAACGGGTCCTCACAAACGCGACGTTACCGGAACCAACCCGAAGAAGCAACACCGGAAAGAAGCACACAACATAGTAAACAACCAACACATGACCATGGCATGATGCACAAACAAGTATGATGCATGCCCGGTTTAATGAAGCATGGCATGGCAAAGTGCACAAGCAATCCTACAAATTAAGTGGAGCTCAATATGCAACGAGTTGCATATTAACGAAACACCACATTCAAGTTATTTAGTTCGATCTCGTTTATGTACCCAACAAGATTAATTGTTGTTAGCATGGCAACAGGGTGAAGCAAAGTAAAACTACCTATCTAGTCAAGTTTAAATGAGGCCAGAAGTAACGAACAATAATTCCGGTAAAACCCCATGAGCATATTATCAATTTGGTGCAACAACAATTTTAAACATTTAAATGTTATTATCATGATGCGAATGACATGTGTAAGTTTTATGCAGTATTTATGAAAACGTTGACATGATAAGATATGAGGCATTTGTCATCGTGGCGAAAACGAAAGGGGTGCCACGGCAACAACAACGAAAATGGTTCCACGGCAACATTCTGGTTCCAGTAACTCGATTGAGATGCCGGTGCAAAAGGAAAAGTGATGGGGGCGTGTCAAAATATGGTGGGGTGATCTCGGTTACCAGGTTCCCACAGTTCGACGATGGTGACAAGGCAAAAGAGGGGCAACATGCACCAACAATTCGAGCATGGAGCAAGCACGAGCATCTCATACATCACCAACATGCATTCGTTCCACGGGTCATCATCTTGGCGGTTATACCTTTGAAGCGTGCATTTTCGGGACGGACCGAGTTCGTAGTGGAAGTAGTCGTTCACGGGTCTTCGAGGGAAGTAGTGGTTCACGTTTGTTTTCGGAGAGGTACTTGACGAATCCAAGGTTTCCGAGGGCGACGGTAGTAGAACTTGGCGAATTCGAGTTTTTTTTGGAGGTCGTTATCGAACTTGGTCAAATACACGATGTGGGTAGACGTTCACTCGACGGCCTTCGGCGACGGTAGTTGTACACGGGTCTTCGGCCACGGAAGTAGTCGTACAAGTTTTCGTAGAGGTTCAGGGTCAACAACATGGAACTTGACGTCCATGGGGTCTTTGCGGGTCGACGGTAGTGGTTCACGTTTTGTAGCCATTCGAGTCATTGGTGGAGGAACTTGTCACATCATCGAGCGTAGTCCACCATGGCGTATTCGTGTGTAGGGGTACTTGACAGGTTCGAGGTCTCCGGCCGTAGTGGTACTTGCTGTTACATGTAGTCGAACTTGAGGTGCTCCTGGCGTCGGACTTGCGGTGTTGGACAAAACCATGGCGAGGTTCAGCAGCTACCCCACATCCATGATGAAAAATGGAGCTCGGGCAGGGAGTCGAAGCAGCAAACAGGGGCGTGTGTGGAGCAACAGCACAACATCAACAGAGGCCATGGCGACATGGGACCTTAGGCGCCATTGGGGTGGAAGGAGAACTTGGGGTCCGGCAGCAGCACGGCGACGATGAGGAGGCACGCGCAGCGACAGGGAGGTAGTGGAGGCGCTGGTCGCGGAGGTCGGGGCGGAGCTGCGGTGGCGTTGCTGCACCGGCTGACGGCGACGAAGTTTCTACGACGGTGCACGAGGTCGAGCTTGCTCCGGCGAGGATAAAGAGGTCCAGGGCACACCTTTCATCGACGTGGACGAGGCGTGAGGAGCTGCTGCTGCTGTTCGTCCTGGTGCTTGACAGGACGACGTAGGCGGGACTTGGCGGCGGGGCCTCGGCAGCAGGGAGACACGGCCATGGCAGGGCCCGACCGATCCGGACGAGGTCGGCTCTTGATGGTGGAGGGCGACGCGAGGCACAGGAGGAGCAATTGCGAGGGGCCATGGCGAGGAGGTGGAGGCGAGCGAGGTGGTGAGGAGAAAGCAGAGGGGATCGAGGGCATTGCTGCGGTGCTGAATGGGCATCAAGGGAGAGAGCGATGCTGCGAGGGAGATGGGGGAGTCGGGCTCCCTGGTGGCACGAGGGGAGAGGAACGAAGGAAGGGGAGAGGTGTCGAGGGAGGAATCGGGCTCTAGGTTAGGTCTAGGGATTTGGTGGGCTGAGGGAATGGGAGATGGTTGGGCCGGCCTGGGGGGGAGGTCCAAGTGGCCAGTGGAGCAGGCCGCCTCTCTCTCTCTCCCCCTAGACTATTTTCCTTGCATAACAGAAAAACAGAGGGTTAAGAAATGTAGAGAGAAAAAGGAGAAGAATTTGAGCAGGACGCCAATTTTCTTGGACTCATAAAAAGGAGCTTGAGCCAAGAAAAATAGGAGTGGGCATGAAAGAAAGATTAAATTCAAATTCCTTTGAATTCAAATGGTTTCAACTAGGACGGGTTTGAGAAGTGTCCAAAAATGTTCGGATTTTTGGTGGAGCTCTGAAAAATGATGAAAGAATTTATGGACAAAGTTCGAGGTCAAGAAGCGAGATAACAAAGGCATGGGGAAATTTTGCAAGTGTGTTTTAGGTGATTCCCTAAGAATGGATTATTTATCATAGCTCCCTAATATTGGGAGGGTATGTTATAAAGAGAACTCACCATGTGAATTCCCTCGGTTTAAATGGACCGAAGATCCGTGCAATTTATTTAGTTGAGTTGCAAAAGATTTATGAGAAGATGGCATGATGACATGATGCAATGCAAAAAATAAAAGGGCAGGCACAAATGAAACACACGGCGAAACACGGAACATATGGAAGTCTTCTCGAGCATCGGTCTCGGGGCGTTACATCCTTGGTCTTCAAATACGTCAGCAACGCAATGACATCTTTATATCTCAAGAGAAGTATCTCAAAGATTGCCTGAAGAATTTTGGTATGCAAGACTGCAAAGGCTTCACGACGCCAATGCCAGCCAAACATCATCTGGGTCCCGACGACCATGGTACAGAGTTCGATCAAAAGGTATACCGCTCCATGGTTGGTTCTTTACTTTATCTATGTGCATCTCGGCCATATTATGCTTAGTGTTTGCATGTGTGCTCGATTCCAAGCGGCACCAAAGGAATCGCATCACTTAGCTGTGAAGCGAATTCTTCGATATTCGGCTTACACCCCAACTCTAGGATTATGGTATCCAAAGGGCTCGGAGTTTGATCTGGTTGGATTCTCGGATGCTGATTATGCTGGTGACAAGGTGGATCGCAAGTCTACATCAGGCACATGTCATTTTCTGGGACGATCACTTGTATGTTGGTCTTCAAGGAAGCAGAACTGTGTATCTCTCTCCACTGTTGAATCTGAATACATTGCTGCTGGATCTTGCTGCGCTCAGCTTCTGTGGATGAAGCAAACACTCAAAGACTATGGCATTCATCTGAAGCAAGTGTCACTCTACTGCGACAACGAAAGCGCCATCAAGATTGCCAACAACCCGGTTCAGCACTCGAAGACAAAGCACATTGAAATTCGTCATCACTTTCTCAGAGATCATGTTGTGAAGGAAGATATTGATATCATACACGTCAATACTGAAGAGAAATTGGCAGATATCTTCACCAAGCCCTTGGATGAGAAGAGATTTTGCAAGTTACGGTGTGAGCTAAATATCCCGGAATCTTCAAATGTCCTGTTATCAGGCACACATCCTAACACTTATGCATATTGATGACTTAGATGTGCAACACACAAAGTAAAGTATATCTTCAATCAATGAAGACATACATTCTAAGTGTGAATACATTAATGTGGAATTTGACTTCGGAGCGCCATGATAATTGTGCACCGTGTCTGGGTCTAATACTTCCTATACGGTGGGTAACGCCACAACCAAATTTTTATGTTTGAAGTGTTTCACTCATGGCGTTGCGTTTGGTATGTCTTCACATTTGGTTTGGCTTCAATCTCAACTTCTCTTCATGATTATCTTCACGATGTTGATTTGACTGCTTTTCTTATATATACATATATATATATACTAGTGTTCTGTCCTCTACAGCATTCACTTATAGCTATGTCTTCTTGCTGAATCTTTTGAACTAAGTGAATGTGATCGGACCCTAACCCGAACCTCTCAGAGCTGTACAAGACAGATCCAGAAGAGGATTACAATCAGCGCAAGACACGAATCCAATGGATTCGACGATATTGGGCAGAGCAGTGGTTTAAGTATAGGTTTGTGACAAAGGAATATGCTGAGAAGAATGCCATCAAGCGACCATGGGGAGACATCCTATACAGAAATCTTCAACCCAGGTCCAGAGATGAAGTCATTGAACAAGGCTTCTATCCCTGCATGGTCCGTGGACCACAACCAGCGGATGCTGACCCATCGTCACTGCTATGGTGTCGTGACGACAATCTGTTCAAGCGCAACTTCCAGTTTGCCCAGAATTCGGCGAAGCAAAACAAGAAGTCATTGGGACTAGACTTCAACCCTGGTCCCTCTGCTCCCCGTGCCGATGGCACCCGTGAAGCTGAACCCAATCTTGTTGGGCCCTTCTACAACCTGGAAGGTCTCATCACTCATATCGTGGTTCAAGGGACAGCCGTGGATGAGCCTGCAGAAGACGCTGAATCTGATGAAGCGCCTGCATCGCCGAAGCCAAAGAAACTGAAGCAGCCTAAAGCTTCAAAGCCTGCCTCAGCACCAAAAATATCACGGGCGAAGCCACTGGCTACTGCACCTCCTAAAGACAGTGTGCAGTCTGAAGATTTGTCACGCATCTCCAAGCCCTCGAAAGTCAAGATGCCTCTGCAACACACCAGCCAAGAACTGACTGCTGCTGCAATTCTGCGCAACGACACTATTGATCTGTCCAGCGCTGAAGATCTTGCAGATGACGCTCTTGAGCAACTGATCAAGAGCAAAGAAGAAGCAGAAATCTTCAATAATTTGCCTCTCTTTGATGTGGCAATCATCCATAACTTCATTGATGAGTGGTTTGACATGCCCAACCTCAGCTTTGAAGATCTGCAACTTTCGATTGGCCTCAGTGTTGCCTTCCATGGCGCCATTGCTTCAGAGCTAGCTATATCCCAACGCATCGTTGAACTGAAGCAGAAAATCGACTTTGAGAAAGCTTAGTTTAAGAAGCATATGGCCAAGCTCAGCGTGCAAGAGGTCAAGAATTTCAAGATCATGCTGCACGAGCTCAAAGAAGCCTTTCTCAAGAAGCATGAAGAAGCTCAAGGTTCTCGTGAGTGCATGAAGAGCCTGGCTGACAAGTGCGTGCAAGCCTACAATGAAGCTGAGAAGCGCAAGGCCCTTGGCCGTCCTGGCATCGATCCCAGGATGGCTGCAAAGAAGTAAAAGAAGCCCGCTATGGCCGCACCCGACGCACCAAGGCAGGAAGCACATCCCATTGTCTTTCCAGCCAGCATGACTGGCTCAAAGCCAAAGGCCAGGTCAACCGCTTCAGAACTGAAGAAGACGAGGACTGCTGAGGCTGAAGCCAGAAAAAGAAAACATCATGAAGCCTCTGCTGCTGCTCCCTCCAAGAAGAAGCGCAAGACCAATAACGATAGGGCTGCTCCCACAGAGCCCTTAGTTGTTGAACCTATCTTCATGGTTCGCCCTGCCGCTGAACATCAAGAGCGCCAACTGACTGTCCATGAGCCTGCTTCCACATTGGCTCATGAAGCTGAAGACATTCCAGCAGCTGATCCCACCGCTGCTGAAGACATTGGTCACCATGACAATGTTGACGATGATGTAGTTCTTCCTATGATCGAGCACCAACAGGTATCATCGCCTGTGCTTACGCACAGTGAACTCATCAGCATTGGTCGTCCTCTGACGCCAATTGCTTAGGATGCATCATGGGCTGATCACCCACAACAACAAGTCACACCACCCCGGCAAGAAGAAGAAGATGACTTTGAGGCCCAGCCAACTCCATCTCCAAGGGCGTCGCCAGCGTTACGCAGGCTTCGCAAAGGACCAAGGTCTCAAGTCTCCGAGTCTGAGGCTAAAGCTGCTGAAGACATTCCGGCTGCATCAGCCGACGACACCCAAGAAGAAGAACATGCCCCTACCCCCCCAACAACTGAAGAAGTTGTTCTCGAGGAGAACGTGTCTGTGCCCGACCCTCCAGCTCATCAAGTGGAGGTAGAAAATCTTGAGGCTGCCACCACCAACACGAATGAAGCCACTGACGTTGTCATGGTTGAAGCAAATGTGGAGCCTACACCAACCCATGAACCAGAAGCCAGCGAAGCCAATGATGCTACTGCTCCTGTTCCTGCGCCTGCTGCTGGTCCTTAGTTTGACTATCATATTGAGCATAGGCCTCAGGTATAG
Source organism: Triticum aestivum (assembly GCF_018294505.1). Classification (NCBI taxonomy): domain Eukaryota; kingdom Viridiplantae; phylum Streptophyta; class Magnoliopsida; order Poales; family Poaceae; genus Triticum; species Triticum aestivum. The sequence goes on from NC_057812.1 coordinate 687,689,789, forward strand.
AAGCCAATGCCAAGGTTGCCCAGGTTTCCAGGTCCTGCATCAGCACCTGGATCCTTTAATGTCAACGGCTTCAAAGGAGACAACACCTTCTTCAATAGCTCCAAGAACCCCTACTCAAGGGAAAGAATATCTTCTGATCGGTTCTGGAGCTATCCGCAGCGAAGTTATTACTCATGCATTCTGTACAATCAAGGTTGCATCTTCCCTCATATGCGTCTTGACACCGAAGCAATAACTGGTCTGCCCTGCTTGGAAGAAGCTCTGGATTGCTTCAAAGAGGTTGGATTGTTGCCTTTCGTCACCAACCAAGAGCACTGGAACGAAGAGTTGCTGCTCCAATTTTATGCCACTCTCCACATTCGTGGCTACAACAGAGATCCGAAGACTTGGGTCCTTGAGTGGATGACCGGAAATGTTCATCATGAAGCCAAAGCCTTTGATATTATTGAGCTCACTGGTCTGCCCACTCCCGGAGATCTCTATGAACCTTATTGTCAGCTTCACAGTGAAGCTATGGAGAGCATCTTTCAGAAGCCTGAACCGAACATGAGTCAGATGCTCAGTATGATGAAGCCTTTGCCTCCAGATGCTCCATATCCTAAGAAGTTCTTTGTTGAAGACCTTGAGTATCTGCCATGGACTATCTATCACATTATAAGGCGAACTCTCTGGCCCATCAAAGGACATTCTCCACATGCAAAGCTGGAAGGTGCAATGAAGACTTTGGTCTTCTATATTCACTACGGGAAACAGTTAATTTGCCGTTAGGGGGCGTCTTTGCCATCATCTTTTCATCGGGCAAGACGGCAAAGAAAGGTTTGCCGTTATCACCAGACGGCAAAGAAAAACTGACGGCAAAATATACTTCGCCGTCTACGGAAAAAAACACAGACAACAAAGAGCGCACTTTGCCATCTGTGAAACAAATCACAGACAGCAAAGAATCTTTGCCGTCAGTTTTTGCTCTCACAGACGGCAAAGAATCTTTGCCGTATGTGTTTTTATTAGCAGACGGCAAAGTGATCTCTTTGCCGTCTGCGGTTTTTTTACAGACGGCAAAGAAGAAACACAAGACGCAGATCGATCACATGGATCGATGACATGGCACGATCTAGTCCACTCATCCCAACTCCCCACAGCGCCCCACCCCACAGCGCCCCCCACGCCCCACGCGCCCCCACCACTATCTCTCTCTCCCTTATCCTCCCGACACCCACCCACACCACGTCTCTCTCCCTTCTCTCTCTGCTCTCGATCCACAACAACCGGCGCCCGACACCACCTCATTCGCCGCCCCCACCTTAGCCCACCGGCCCCGACCCCTTCCTCTCAGACCCCCGCGCCACCGGCCCCTGCCCCATCCCCCGCCGCCGCCCCTGCCGGCTTCCATGCCCCATCCCCCGTCGCGCGCCTTCCGCCTCCGTCGTGCCACCGGAGCCCGCCTCCACCCGTGCCACTGGCTGCGCGCCGCCTGCCCTCCTCCGCCCGTGCAACCGGCCGCGCCGCCCCGGCAACCGGCCATGCGCCGCCCATGTCCGCCCGCCTTCGCCTGCGTCCACCCATGCCACCGGCTGCGCGCCGCCTGCCCTCCTCCGCCCGCGCAACCGGCCGCGCGCCGCCCCAGCAACGTCCACGCGCCGCCCGCGTCCGCCCGCTCCGTCCGCCCGCTGGGGGCCGCCACTGCCGGTGCCGGCGCCACCAGATCGAGTGTGTCCCGCAGTGGCCTACACAAGAGGAGCGGCGGATCGAGAAGCGGTGTTCGTCTCCACCAGATTGAGGCTGCGGTGGATCGAGAAGATATTCGTGTAATATTGTTTTTTTGCAGGCTATTCGTGTAATATTTTTGTGTATTGTGATTTAGACATGTAGTATTGGGTATTGTATAATGTGTATTGTGTACAATCTAGTGTGGTACATCATTTAGGTTTTTTTCAATCTGGAAATATCGATAATGTGTATTGTATAGGAAGATTGTAGTGGGGTTTGATTACCGCGTGGACCATCCCGTGAAATATTGGCTAGCTGATCTCAATTGTGCACTGTGGGTTCAGTTTTTATTTGATTAAAAAATATTTCTATGCCGTCTGTGATGTTTGAGGTTGATGGCAAAGATGGCGTTTGGCTGATCCCAAAGATGCTTTTCTTTGCCGTCTGTAAATTATTCGATTGACGGCAAAGCTAATTTTTGACTGACGGCAAAATCTTTGCCGTCATCTCGACAAAAGGCTGATGGCAAAGTATATTTTGCCGGCTAATCTTTGCCGTCTGAGTTTGTCGTCTGCTTCCTGACGGCAAAATCTTTGCCGTCTGGATTTAGGTCTTTGCCGTCTGTAATCCACAGACGGCAAATTAATTGTTTCCTATAGTGATTCTTCACGAAAAATGCTTCAATGCACAAGACTTCTTCATCCGCCAACTTGTTGCATCAGGATCTGATCTTTTTGGCTTGAAGTTCTACACTCCATGGATAATGCGGCTGATTAAACTCCACTCAGCTATCTCATATCAGCCATCTTCTCGCAATCATCGGATCTTTCTACCTGACATGGACATGTCCGTTGAAGCCATCTATCCAGAGCCTGCCAAGGAGCCTCTTAGTCTTCAGAATGCTGAGCATCAAAGTTTCTCTCAGAACATTGAAGGAGTTGAAGCAGTCACTCGTGTTTATCCTCTGACTGGTACTACACGTGCACCTCATCGTGCCCTCACTGAAGCCACTGAAAGCACTATTGCCCAACGGCCCAAGAAGCGATCTCGTGTTCTCAATGACCGAGAGCTTCTGGTTGCTCTTCATCAGAAACAGGATAGACATCATGACTGGCTGAAGCGCCAAATGCAAAGCCTCTTGGTGGATGTCAACCACATTCGCAATCTTGCCACCAAGAATGCCTTTGTTGCCCATGAAACCTGTCGGCATACATGGAAAGGGCTGACGCTTATGTGTTCTGAGGATGATCTTCAAGAGGATGGCTTCTCTGAACGTTTCAAGTTTGACTCCACACCTCCCCGAAGGGCTGTGCTGCGACGAACTCCATCTCTTGAAGACTCTAAGTTCTCTTCCTCTGCGGCAACTGTGAATGCCAGAGTGATCGAGGACGAAGACGATGCTACTTCACCGCCCCCTACTTCTGTACGCATCGACACTGACCCAAGTTCTTCTACACCGCCGAACACCACCGACGACCTTGCTGCTTCACCTACTCTTCATGGGAACGAGTAGATGCTCTATGTCTTCAAACCTTTTTGGTCCTCACTGACAAAAGGGGGAGAAACATATGAGTTTGATAGTCTTCAAGCGGGTCCATATGGGCGGTTACTTTATGTTTTTCCTAGTGTTTACAACTCTCGTTTTGATACATTTGGTTCTTTGAGTTGTAACACTTAAACTCGATGGTCGTCTGCTACTTGTTTGCTATTTTGTGATGCGATGATAAATTCCACATGTGCAACGATAAATTCCGCACTTAGATCATTTTGCAGACGTCCATTTTTCATTATGCATGTCATTATCTTCACATACTTTTCATGTATGATGAATTGTCATCATAAGTTGAAGAGGATCTCCACAAGTACAACCTGCCATGTGCATTTGCATTCCAAAAGCAAATTACTTATATGCACATCTTCAGGGGGAGCCCTTGCAACTTATGAAGACAATTCCTTTACAATTTCACATATTGTCACACCCCTAGTTCTGGTATGACCTAGGCTAGCCCTTCATGTGTGCATCATGTTTAAATTCCATTTAAATTTGAAATGAGGATTTGTGAAACCCTCAGAATCATCTCTGGAAATGACCCAGATAAAAATTGCTCCAAAAAGGTCCAAGAAAATGTTCATGTTGTTCTCTAAAAATATTGGACAGAGATGAAAATCAAACCAATATTTTTAGGAGCTCATAAGTATTTATTTTGGGCATTTGGAATCAATGCATTAATTATTTGCTTTGGATATATAAATTATATATATATTATATGTCCAAAAATTGTGCCATTTGTGGAGGAGCTCTGGAATAATACCACTGGCACTTACAAAAATTGGCATAATAAAATAAAATGGTTTAGTATTTTTATTAAACCAAACAAATGTCAGAAAAATAGGAAAGAAAACAAAAACAGAAAGCTTACCTACAACCATCTGGCGCCTCAGCCCGCCCAGTGGTGCGGCCCACTGGCCCAACCGCCAACCGTCATCCTCCTGGCGACGACAAAAGGACAGGGGCACGTGCCGGGGCGCGCGGCCACGCGCCCGGCCGGGGCCACGTTCCCCGCCACCTCCTGCTTCTCCTCCTCGTCGCCTGGATCGCCCGCACGTCGCCACGACGCCCCGCACCTCTCTCCCTCTCCCTCACTCTCCCTCCTCCCCTGGTTCTCTCCCACGCGACCGCCCGAGCACTACCGTCGCCGCCGTTCGCCGTTTCCGTAGCCACCGCCTCCCCCTCGCTTCTCCGACCAGCTCAGAAGCTCCGCGCCTTCACCTGCTACCTCTCCGTCGAGCCACACGCCTCGGGAGGCCCTGGAGCATCGCCATCGCGCTCGTCTTCGGCCTCGGTCACCGTGGATCACCGCCGTTGAATTCGCGGCAACCAACGCTTCCCCGAGCCCGCTTCGACGCCTTCTGCGACCGCTGTGAGCTCCATCGTCGTTTTCCCCTCTTCCCCTTGCTTCTCGATCACCGCAGCCGCCGTTTCGACCGAAGCCGTAGCACCTCGCCGCCGGCCATGGAGCCACCATGGCCAGGGGCCGAGCCAGCCGCAGCCGAGCACACCATCATGCTCAGTGCAACGCCAGGACCCCAAAACCCTCACCTGCTGCTCCTGCCATGCACCGTAGCCCCTTCTCCCCTCCCCGCCGAACTCCGACCGCCGCCCAAGTGGTCGCCGCCATCGATTTAGGCTGTCTCCGGTGAAACGGAGGGCACCCGTGGATGCGCGCGAGCACCAGCTCCTCGGAGATGGTCTCCGCGGCCCATTTGGTCGCCGGAGACGCGTTTCCGACGCCCTCCGCCGTCTCGGGCCTCGCCGGCGTCCAGTCGCCGGCGGGTTTGACCCGCTGACCAGGGTGGACCCTCCCCCTTGTGTCACTGACGCGTGGGCCACCCCCTGACATTTAGTTAGTATTAGATTAACACTAATTAACTAGGTTAGTTACCTAGTCACTGACCAGTGGGCCCGGCGCCCACTAATCTTAATTAGACTAATTAAACCCCATGTTAACTAACTGAGTCACTGACGTGTGGACCCCACACGTCAGGTTTAACTTGGTCAGCGTTGTTGACTTGCTGACGCAAGCATGACGCTGTGCTGACGCAATATATCATTTTCTGGTATTAAAATAAATCAGGAAATTCCAGAAAATGATATAAACTTCAAAAATTCATAGAAATTCAACCGTAGCTTAGATTGAAATAATTTATATATGAAAAATTATCAGAAAAATTCAAGGAATCTGTTTATGGCATTTTCATGCATGTTTGAACAATGTTTGTCCTCTGTTTTGGACAAAACAAATAAATGGCATTTAACTAATCATATATGGAGTTTGAATTTGAATCTTGTATTCAAACCAACTTCATTTAATTGTGTTGCTAGTTGCACTAGCTCATACAACATCCCATACTCATGCCATGTTCATGCATCATAATGTTGCATATGCTTGTGTTTGATTTTTGACACCGTTCCTTCTCGATAGGTCCTGCTCCGGAAAGTGCTCGAGAGTACCTATCAGAGGAGCAGTGCCCCCTCCGTTGATCTACCAGGCAAGCAAACCCCCTTGTTCATTCCGACATGATCCCACTCTCTCGCTCCTGCTCTCTTTTATTGCATTAGGACAACAGCGAATCAACTGCTACTTTATGCTGCGGTAGTTGAACCCATTCCTTTGCATGACCTGTCATTGCCACAGTAAATAGTTGAAACCCATTAGCATGTGTAGGATCTGATTGAGCCATGTTGTGTTCTTGCCATGCCATGCCTGCTATTGCTTAGAGTTGTGTCAGGTCTGATTCATTGGGAATGAATTGGAGTGGTACGATATGTTCTGGTGTTGAGAGTTAAGCGTGTGAACACGATTTGGTAAAGGTAGCGGTGAGAGGCCGTGTAGGAGTACATGGTGGATTATCTCACTGGAACCATCCTTAAGCACTGAGTTCCGTGTATGTTGTCCAATGACTAGCTACTACCACACATTGGAATGCTTAAGTGCCCCTCTCGACTTATTAGCCAACTTGACCTTTGTCCAGGAGTTGCAAATAGTTTCTGGTGTTTGTAGGTAGTGTTAGTAGTCTACCAAGTGGCACCCGGCCAGGTGGGCTTGGGACAGACTAGGCACAAGTGGCACTGTGTACCAAGCGTAGATCCATCCGGCGAGGTGGGCTTGGGAACCCTGCACACATCATTTGGGGCCGTGAGCGACACCCTGGCCGGACCTCCTTGCGGATGGAACCCGAATAGGCGATAAACCTGGATTAGAGTCTTGTGTGGTTAGTCAGGTCGTGGCCGACACCCTCGCCAGGCTTCCGCTTGAAGGTTGCCGAGATACATGATGTGTATATGGTGATAAGTGGTGAGAGCGTGTGTGAAGAAGTACACCCCTGCAGGGTTATCATGATCTATTAGAATAGCCGTGTCCTTGGTTATGGACTTCTTGGATGCTTACGTGGTACATAGACAACTTAAAGTGGATACGCTAAAATGCTCAAGACAAGTGTGAGTGCTATGGATGGCCTTCTCGTAAGGAGACGAGGATGAATCCATAGTAGTGTATTGATGTGGTGTCTAGTGGACTCGTGTGCACTGCCTCACCTCAAAGAAGTTTCTCGTTGCCGTAGAACAGGATAGCCACTGAGTCAAAGCTGGCTTGCTGCAACTAAACCCCACATTATCTTCTTGATACAAATGCATGTATGATAGGATCTGATGTAAGTCTTGCTGAGTACCTTTGTACTCACGTTTGCTTTATTTATGTTTTGCAGATGAGACATCTGTCTCAGTAGTAGTACCACTTGGACTTCGACGAGTAGCTTGTACCTCAGCTACGATCTTGATCGGACGTTGTAGATAGTCAGGCTCACAGCCTTTTCTTTTGTAGTTGTCTGTACTCAGACATGTAATGCTTCCGCTTGTTGCTTGTATGCTCCGAATGATGGGTCATGTGACCCCTGCTTGTATTTATGCTATGTGGCTCTTCTGAGCCTTTATCTATATGAGTTTGCGTTATGTTGTGGTGCCATGTTGTATGGCACATACTTGCATGTTATGCGTATGTGTAACGTGTATTGCTATGTGTGGGATCCGACAATCTGGTTGTTTATCCTTGGCAGCCTCTCCTATGGGGAAATGTAGTCTAGTGCTTCCTTGAGCCATAGTAGTCCGCTACAGCCCGGTTCACCGGAGTCCTGCTAGCCCAGCACTACTGCTCAGGACACTTGACTGGCCGGCATGTGTTTCACTTCATTCCTGTGTCTGTCCCTTCGGGGAAATGTCACGCGGTGACATCCGGAGTCCTGTTAGCCCGGTGCTACAGCCCGGATTCATACGTTGATGATCGACATGCTCGATGTGATTCATGTATGCCTGTCCTCATGAGTTAGTGCCGCTTTGGATTCACGACTAGCCATGTCGGCCCGGATTCTTTGTCATATGGATTCTAGCGACACTATCATATACGTGAGCCAAAAGGCGCAAACGGTCCCGGGCCAGGTAAGGTGGCACCCGTGGGAATACCGTGCGTGAGGCCGCAAAGTGATATGATGTGTTACATGCTAGATCGGTGTGACTTAGGATCGGGGTCCCGACAGCTTTGGTATCAGAGCCTGACTGCCTGTAGGATTTCCAAGCCAACCTGGTCGAAGTTGAGTCTAGAAATTCTTTAGCTATATAGGGGAATTGATTGTGGAAGGGAACGTAAGGCTCTTTTTACTCCTTATATCTCATGCCCTTCTGATCTGAGTCATCCTATCTTCCTACGGGGTTAAGGAACTAGGCTTCCTCTTCTGTCTATCAGGATCACGTGTTACTACTCCGTAGTCTCTTAGGATTGGTTGATCAGAGTCATATCCCAGTTCGAGTACCTCTGGTGTAGCCTGTTTAGTAATATCTCAGAACTTTGAGTGATGATGTTGAGTATGGTGCTACTCCGTCTTTTGCAGAATGTCTCATTTCGAGCATTTTACTGCCATTATGCTGCCGGAATTGTCCTAGGAGTTCAAGAGATAGTATTTTTCCTCGTACTATATTCTATATCCTTATGATGATGCTGAATCCATCCTTGTTTCCTTGGTTGGTTCTTCAGGATGTTGCCGGTTAACCGAAGTTCTATTGCTCCCAGCTGGAACCACGGAGATGGTAGGGATGAGGATCCTCCCAATCAGTCTTCGTTGGCATAGTTCATGCTAGAGATGGAGAGGAACAAGCGTGAGTCTAACCGCTTGCTAGCACGTATTGAGGAGAACACCTCCCAGTAGCACAAAGAGTTTGTGTCCATTCATGACTTCATTGGCCTGAAACCACCTACCTTCCATCATTCCATTGAACCACTTGATGCAGATGACTGGCTCCGTAGTATCACACACAAGCTGTGTTCTGCGAACGTAGCTGAAGGTGACAAGGTCACCTATGCTGCTTATCACCTGGAAGGTCCTGCTAGTATTTGGTGGCAGAACTATGAGGCTATGCTTCCAGCTGGCCAGATAACCACCTAGAGAGATTTCATTGAGGCTTTTCGCGAGCATCACATCCCTCAAGCCCTCATTGACCGCAAGAGAGAAGAGTTTTGTAGTTTCACCCAGAGTAAGATGGTTGTTGATGCTTATAGTAGAGAATTTGAGAACCTTGCCCGCTATGCTACAGAAGAAGTGTCCACAGATGCCAAGAAGTAGGCTAGGTTCCGGAAGGGTCTCAAGCGGGTCCATATGGGCGGTTACTTTATGTTTTGCCTAGTGTTTACAACTCTCGTTTTGATACATTTGGTTCTTTGAGTTGTAACACTTAAACTCGATGGTCGTCTGCTACTTATTTGCTATTTTGTGATGCGATGATAAATTCCACATGTGCAACGATAAATTCCGCACTTAGATCATTTTGCAGACGTCCATTTTTCATTATGTATGTCATTATCTTCACATACTTTTCATGTATGATGAATTGTCATCATAAGTTGAAGAGGATCTCCACAAGTACAACCTGCCATGTGCATTTGCATTCCAAAAGCAAATTACTTATATGCACATCTTCAGGGGGAGCCCTTGCAACTTATGAAGACAATTCCTTTACAATTTCACATATTATATTCCCCGTTGAAAACTTCAACTAGTTTGTCATCAATCACCAAAAAGGGGGAGATTGTAAGTGTATCTAGTGCCACCCCTAGTTGGTTTTGGAGTATTGACGACAAACCTAGTTGAGTGACTAATATGTTTGTGAGAATTGCAGGATAACACAGGTAGAAGTCCCTCATTGATTCGGTTTTCCTACCAGAAATGACCCCTAAAAATGTATGAAGACATTGAAGTCAAAGGTGGTATGTGAAGACATTCACATTGAAGACTATGACAAGAGAAGACATCGCATGAAGACTATGGAGCGCGAAGACTTAGATCTTTCGTAGTTCTTTTTCTTCTTTGTTGAGTCATAGAAACCACCGTACTGTTAAGTGGGGTCCAAGAGAACCAGTCAGAATGGCTGAAGTGATGCTTAACTAAAATCCTATGTCTTCGAGTGAAGAATATGAGAGCAAATCTTGTCCAGAGTTGGACAAGTCAGCTTTGCTTGTAGCCCAAGTAAAGTTGCCGTGTGTGTTTGAAATCTGACCGTTGGAACACGTGTCAGTTCCTTAGTGACCCAGGGTCATTTCGGACAAATCAGGTCGGGTTGCCTAGTGGCTATAAATAGCCCACCCCCTATAACCATAAACGATTGGCTGCTCAGAGTTAAAGTACGGCTTTTGTCGTTTGAGAGCAACCCACCTCGAAGCCTTTGAGAGAGAATTCCTTGAGAGGATAAAGCCCTAACCACCCAGAGCCAAAGAGTGTTAGGCATCACTTAAGTCTTCTTGTCTGTGTGATCTGAAGACTTATTACACTTGTGGACTGTGAATCCTCCAGCCGGTTAGGCGTCGCGTTCTGAGCATCCAAGAGTCATTGTGGATCGCCGGTGAACGAAGTCTGTGAAGGTTTGGAAGTCTACCTTGAAGACTTACCAGAGTGATTGGGTGAGGTCTGTGTGACCTTAGCTCAAGGGGAATATGGTGAGGACTAAGTGTCCTGAGCTGCGTGTTCAATACTAAGTGTCCGAGACTGAGTGTCCTCAGGTTTAAATACCTATCCGCCCTAACCAGACGTACAACTGTCACCGCAGTTGGAACTGGTCTACCAAACCTTTGTTTTTATCACGCACACTGGTTCTATCCTTCCCATCTCTTTATCTACTGTTGGCTCTTGTGAAGTCAGTGCCTATTTGCTTTATCTATTTGTCTTCACTATGTACCTGATCCTTACTGCCTAGCTGCTATTGGTCATTGTGGTTTCACTTCATTAAATGCTTGACTATGGTCTGCCTAGTGTAGTCTACCTTTCGCTGCATGGTAATAGGTTTATTTCTATCATTTGTCTTCGAAACTTCCATGTTTTGAAGACTTTTATAAAAATCGCCTATTCACCCCCCTTTAGTCGATATAACACATTTTCACAAACACGCCACCAAAAAAGCATAAATTTTTGTTTCATATCTTCACTCACCTTATCTAGCAGGATTAGGACCTCAATCCCTTCTAGTGTATTCTATTTCATGCTCAGGGGGCAGGTTCCATACCTCCTTTAGTTCGTGCCACAGGGCTCTTGCAAATGTGCATCGTTGTGCCATATGGAAGCCTGTTTCATCATCGGCTCCACATACATTACAAGTCGGAATGAGGCCTGGGATGCGTCGAAATCTATTAGTTTGAACCGCCAGTGACTCAGTTGCTAGTATTCATGTGAAAATGCGTACTTTTGGGGGTACATTTGTCTTCTAGATATTATTCCAAATACTGTGATCCCCTTGGGTATTGTGCCTGGACCCAATCACCACAGGAGCCTTTTCGTCCATGGCAAACCGGTAGCGCAAAATTTCATTTTTTTTCAGGCTGCCAAGCACTATAATCCTCTTCATCATAATTTGGTAGTCGGATGCTCAAAATATCATTTGCATCTTCGCGTGTAAATATATGCATGATGTAATCTTCCTTCCAAGCGTGACTCTCCTGGTCGATGAGGTCTGCTACCCAACGGGTTCGTGAGCTTGTCGGATTTATGTTTATTTTTATGTTTCCTCTCGGGATCCAATTATCTCTCCAAATACGGACACTATTTCCGCTGCAAATGCGTCAAATACATCCTTTTTTCAGGAGTTGTAAACCATGCATGATGCCACTGAAAGATTGACAGCATGCAATTCTTGCATAGGGCCGAGTTCGCTGAAGTGGTCCGGTCTATAACCACGACGAGAAAAACAGAGATTCCAAAAGGAGGCCAGCCATGCATAGTCTCCTGTAGGTTTTCAAAGCGCCACAATTTTGTTAAGGCTCCTTTGATTGATTCAAAGGATTTTTGAAGGATTTCCGTACTCAAGATTTGTTTTCCTAAGAAATGTTATGCACTCTATTATGGAGGAACTTTTTGATCCACGCAAACGTCTTCAGACAATTCCATTGTCTCTCTTGTGGCGTTAAACAGTCTATGATCCGAAATCTTGTAGTTTTCAAATCTTGTAGGATTCAAGATATAATAGGCTAATAGAACTATGCATTTTTTCTTGTTACTATGTTTTTAAAATCCCATGACATTTTCGTTCGGCCATCGCTGCATTGTAGCATTTTTTTAGTGGTGCCAACACTTTATTGATCTAAGTGAGCATTAAGAGGGATACATGCTAGGTCGGGAGGAGAAATGAGCCACAAGTGGTGACCCTGATAAGCAAAAAGGGAGTGTTTGGCTAGATTATGCGCATCAACATTCGACGCTCTACCTTAAAAAATAAAACTATTGGAACTACGTAGTCGAATTTCTCTAATCACTGTCAAATAAGCTCCTCCAATACAGTCTTGAATATCTTGTACCACCGGTTTGCGGTCACACGCCACCACCGGGTGTTGAACAGACAAATCTTCTACAAGTGCAAGAGCCTCACGACAGGCTATAGCTTCCAACACAGCCGGGTCGGTGACTCCCTCTCCCCGAATCGCTGCATTGTAGATTTTTTTTTTTTGAGAATCGCTGCATTGTAGATAGGAGCGGCAATGTCGATGGCAGTGGAAAGGGATTATGAGATACAAAAGCAAGTGCCCGCTCCCCCGCTCCCCCGCTAGGGTTTCTCACCGCCGCCGCCAGCCGCCCGGCGCAGGCCCCCCCTTCCCCCTCCTCTTCCCGCCCCCATCCCCTCCTCCCCACCTTGCCGCCTTCGCCGTCTCCCCGGAAGGCGGCCGGGGCGGTGCGCGCCCGCCCTTCCTTCTCATTCATCCTCCTCCGCCCTTTTCCCCCGCCGCCGCCGGCGGTCGCCCCCGGGTCCGGCCGGGTGGTGTCGGCGGCGGCAGGTCGTCCCTTACCCGCGCGCTCTCCTCCTTCCCGGGGTGGGGGGAGGCGGCGGTGGTGCTCGGCTGGTGGCGGCCCGGCGTCCTGGTGGCGGAGGCCGGCGGCGCTCGCCGCGGTGGTGCCGCCTCTTGGCGGCGGGGCATTCCGGTGGTGCTGGATGGCCGGTGGCGCGTCCCTGGCCCAGATCTGGGCCTGTAGAGCCCCATCTGGGTCCTTGCGGGTCGGCTCCGGCGCGACCGCGACGCTCTCTGTATGGGGAGGCTAGGGAGCGGCTTGGACTGGGGCAGCGGCGTCGACGGCGTGCCAGCTGCTGCGCGAAGGCGGGAGCTGTCTGGGCCTGTGGGCCACGGGCCTGTGGGCCACGGGCCCGGTAGGCTCCTGCTTTGGCGTCCGGTCGGCTACCGTCATGGACGGTGGAGGTGGGGCCCTCCCGTATGCTGACGGTGCTGCTGCCCTAGTCCCGGCTCCTCTTCTTTGTTGTGTAGACCATCTTTGCGGTGCCGTGGTGAGACAGCGTGGGAAGCTTCGTGTCCATGCTGGCGCAGGGTGGTGGTCGGTTTGGTGGCGAGCTCCGGAGTGCCTGAGGTGGAGGATGGGGTCGGGAGAAATCCCTGTTGGCTTGGCCGACACCGATGCGGTGGCGCCTGAGGGTGCCACCGGACCTTCCTGGAGGGCGTCGGGGTTACCCTTCCTCTCTCCTCGCCGTGTACCGCGGGAAACCCTTAGCAGCAGCGTCGCCATCATCGCGTCCCTTCTTGGAGGTGTTGATTGGTACCGGCGCTTCGGAGTCTCGGAGCTTGGTGGGCGACTCCGGTGGACGCAGCGGTCGCGAGGCTTCGTCGTTTTTGTCGATCCGCCGTTGTCGGCATTTGTTTCTTTTCTTTTTCTCTTTCTTTCTTTTGGGCGTGCTTATGCTGCTTTCGCCCCAGCACCTTTCGTTGGTTGTATCGGATGGTTGCTTTGGAATACAAAGCGGGGGAAACCCTTTTTCTCAAGGGATTATGAGATGGACTGGCCCAACTAGCTACAGTTGTGCTAGACAAGTTATGGTTATTGGGAAGGTTATAGATCTAGTTTTTTGGGGTTTGGCAAGGCTCTAGCTCAGTTTTTCCTATTATTGTTGTTGTTGTTTTACGGGAAAAACTTTCGATCTATTCGTCAACTGTCAAGATAGTACAAAGAACACAAAAATTCGTAGACTGTCTAGCGACGACTACAAGCATTATAGAGCGAGTCGAAGACGCGCCGTCGTCATCTCTTCTCCATTACCCGAGGGGCAAACCTTGTTGTAGCAGACAATTTGGAAGTCGTCGTGCTAAGGCCTTAGAGGACCAGTGCACTAGAACAATAACCATCACCAATAAAGAGAAAAGTAAATCGGAAGGATAGAACATGTAGACACACAAACATAGACAAATGAAGACTAGATCCAAATGGATCCACGAAATACAAACGTCGACTGAATCCAGCGAGATCCGTCGGTGACAAACCTCCACACGTCCTTCGATGACACGCTAGAAGCACCACCGGGACGGAGGCTAGGCGAGAAGAACCTTATTCCATATTTTCAAGAAGTTGTAATCGTCTCGCCTTCGATAGAAACTCGAGCAAACATAGAAAAAGTACCTAAAGACGGAGCTCTCCCGCCGACAAGGACAAGGATCCACCGCGCCTCAATGGTCCTAATGCCACAAAAGAAGATGCAGGCTCGTGGCTGCGTGAAGGGAGGCACCGCAAACCTTAGTGTGGGTTCCCTTGCATGGGTATAGGCGCGAAGGGGTATATGCCGTTGACTGTACTAATTTTTTATATAAAAAATGTTCCCGAACACTTTTTTTATAGATGTTTCACTTTCTCAAAACAGGCCAATGTTTTAAAAAGATGTTTAGACATTTTAAGAATATTCACAAAAGCTTTAAAAATATTCATGTTTCCAAAAATGCCCTCAAATTTTCAAAAATATGTTCTTGTTTAAAGAAAAACTCTGTTTAAAGATAATATTTTTTTTGAAAAAATTAGATAAAACCAACAAAATACTAATGAAACAGAATCACTCGCTGCTATGGCCACAACAAGAGCTCATGGGCACAAAATAGGCCGCCCAAGTCCTCACGTCTATGTGACACATTCACATCTTTTAGCACTTAGCGACATAGGAGCTCCTGACAGAAGCGACCGAGCGAGCTCGGGGCTCTCTTGTTTTATGGCTCGCTTCAATGCTTGTGGTCTTTGCTAGGTGGTGTATCTATATGGATGTAATCTCCTTTACTCCCTCCGTCCAGGTGCATAGGGCGCCTAAGAAAATCCTAAAATTCCAAAAGTGTTAGACGCAATTCAATTAAATGCTCCTCGTTTATCTAAACCGCCTCGTTCTTTCGATCCATGAGAGAAAGAAAGAGCCAATGCATGCACGGTAGCCAGGCGCTGATTAGGCGAGCGAATTCCACGGGTGGGCCGTGTGAGGTGTGACGTGGGATATTTCCTTTGCATGGGTTAGCTGAAACGGCCAACACTAATGACGGGATTAATTTCCAAATTCAGTTTCGTTTTTTAGTAAAACCTGTGCGCGCTCTCCTTCAATCTCAACCTGCCTAAATCGCAAAGCTTTTTCTTAGGCGCTCTATGCACCTGGACGGAGGGAGTACTTCTTTGTAGTGGCATGATGTTTGGTGAAATGATAGAATGTTTTTCTCGGTTCTTTTTAACCTTTTTGGGCCATTTGTTTGTGCTTGAAGTGCCGTGTGCTTCGTGACTCGGCCCTTTCTTCGGCCCACCACGCGCGCGGAGCCTGTCTGGTGGTCTAGTCGCGGCGGTCGCAAACTTGCGCTTTCCTCCCGCCCGCCGCCCGCCGCCTCCGCCCCCTCCCCACCTCCGCCGCGCCGCACATGCTCCCCCGCCTCGCCCGCGCGCACCGCCGCGTCCTCCTCCCCACACGTCGCGCCCTCTCCACCTCCACCACCCCCACCGTCGCCGTGCCGGCGCCGCTCTCCTCCGCGGAGCTCGAGGCGCTGCTCCGCCGCGACCACTACTCCGCCTCCACCCGCCGCTTCCACTCCCTGCTCCCGCTCCTCTCCCACCCCTCCCTCCTCCTCGCCTCCGCCCTCCTCCTCCGCCACCGCTCCCACCCCTCCCTCCCCCATCCACGGACCCCCTTCCTCTCCCCACCGCCGCCGCCGCGCCGCCCTCCCCCTCCTCCCACCTCCGCCTCATCCTCCCCTCCCGCCTCAAGGGCCGCCCGCTCCCGCTCCCGTCCCTCCCGCTCCGCCTCGCCATGCTCTCCGCGGCCTCCGCCCTCGACGCCGTCTTCGCCCCGCGCGCAGCCACCTTCGCCTACCGTGCCCGCCACGCCGCCATCCGCTACCTCCGCTCCATCCCCAACGCCACCTGGTTCTTCCGCGTCGCCATCCCGCGCCAGCCCTTTGCCACCCGCCACGTCCGTCGCCTTCTCGACGCCATCTCCGGCAAGGTCGACGACCCCGGGTTCCTGGACTATCTGCGCGAGATGTTCCTCTCCGATGCGATAGCCTTCGAGCTCGGCGGCTCTGAGCTCTGCCGCGGGCTCCCGCAGGAGTCGGAGCTCACCAGCACGATGCTGAACATTTTCTTTGATCCTGTGGATAGAGAGGTGATGGCCATCCGGGAGGAGGTGCACAAGAAAAATCCCAGAGTTAAGGATGACAGCGTTCGGCATACGCCTGTGAGAGTGTATGCCGTCCGGTATCTCGACGAGACGATGGTTGTGACCTCCGGGTCGAAGATGCTCACACTTGAGGTCAGAGATAGGATCCTCTCAGTGTTTGAGAGGGATTTGGAGGTGAAGGTTGACAGGTTTGGTAGCTCAGTTCACAGTGCAGCGTCAGAGAAGATGGAATTCCTGGGGATGGAGTTTCAAGCCGTGCCGCCGTCAGTCTTACACCCTCCCATGTCTGAGAAGGCGAAGAGGGCAAGGAAGATGTATCTGAAAAGGAAAGCAGCGGAGGCGCAGGAGCTGAAGAATGCCCGGGAGACACGGAGGAAGAAGCTTGGGTTGAAGATACTGAACCACTTGTTCAAGAAGGTGAGGCGTGGGCATGAGTTTGAGTTTGCCTTCCGAATTGAGGATGAAGTGCGGCAGGAGTTCAAGGGTTGGGCAGAGGAGACAGTGGTTGAATACTTCAAGTCGCAGGAGCATCGCCGTCATTGGCACCGATTGTTCACATCTGGTGACTTCTTGTCACTGAATAGGGTGAGGGATCAGTTGCCATCAACATTGGTGGACTCCTATGACCAATTACAGGAAACACTCGACAGGTTTTTGATGCCGAGGAGGGGCCATGACATAACTGAGGATGAGGAGATGCTAGCAGAGGAGGAGGACGAGAGACAATATGAGAATAGGATTGTTGAGGACTTGACAGAGTTGAAGATGAGGGTCAATGCACCAATAGAGCTTGTAAGAAAGGCGGTAAAGTTGGCCGGGTTCACAAATTCCATGGGACGGCCACGGCCAATAAAGCTACTTATCTGTCTGGATGATGCAGATATCATCAAATGGTATGCTGGTGTGGGGAGGAGGTGGCTAGATTTTTTCTGCTGCTGTCGGAATTTCAAGATGGTCAAGATTGTTGTGAGTTATCACTTGAGGTTCTCCTGCTTCTTGACATTGGCGGAGAAGCATGAGTGCACCAAGAGGCAAGCAATTAGCCATTATACAAAGGATTTGAAGGTGACAAATGAAAATGGAGTGCCTGAAGTGTACTTTCCAACAGAGAAGGAGATCAAGATGATGGGTGATAAGAATCTCTCTGATCCAAAGCCTGTGGATGGAGCCTTGACAATGATCTTGGTCAGGTTGGCGGTCGATGACACCTCCCTCCCATGCCTGGCTCATTTTTGTGCTGGAACAGACACTGCCCTTTACCGGATACGTCTTTTGCAGAATCGACTAAATGTCGATCCTTTGAATGAAAAGAAGTGGGTCCAAGGACTAAGTGCCATTCATGAGAGTCTGAACAAGAAATGCCTCCCACTGTGCTCCATACATGCAAGCGATCTACTTCTTGGCAAGATTACTCTCCGAGATATTGATTGTACTCAGTTTGTTGATGTGGTGTGAAAAGAAAAAACAACTTGCATGATGCCTAGTTCGAAACACAAAGCTCACATAAAGATGCAATACTGCAGTGCTTGCCAAGTGTATTTAGTGCTGATTGCATTTGGCACTGTACATGTCCTGGATATCCATCCTGTCAGTGGGTAGAGCAAATACTGATTAGTTTTTTTACAGAGGTATGTGTTCCTCATTTATGACTGTTCTGATCGGGAGGTGCTACATGTCACAACATCACTAACTGAATCTTTGATTCTGTTATCTGTTTTCTGTTCAGGAATGATGTGGTATGCTAGTTTTACCATTGAATGTGCAAACTAACTTCATATCAGTTTTACTCAGGTATTTCTCTGTTTCAACAGCTCTGTTAAAATCAGATACTACTTATTTTTAATCCACTGTACTTTTTTGTGTGTCTAGGTTTGAGACTAAGTTGACACTATAAAATATTTGGCACTAGCTAAAATTTCAGCCAAGGTTTTGTTTGCCTATGATTTGGTCAACGTTGACAAGAATATGAAATAGAGTTGGCAAGTTGGTATGGGCCTGCCAAAAAGAAATTGGAATCATTGAAAGAAGCATAACTTGTTTGGCTATGACCAAAAAAAGTTATAGGGCTGGTTTTGGGTACCAACAAAACATACCCATAAGGTGCAACATATGCCACCTGAGAAAGATTTATTAGTTATCATGTCTGTTATTATGAAGTACACCATATGCTTCCCCTGCGTGTGTTTATAAATTTATATTTAAATAAATATACGGAGTAGATTCTGCAATATTTAGTTGGCAAACTCACTGTTCTCTTAATTAGTCGGTCTGAAACTTCTAGGATTCTGCATTTTATTGTTTTGAGGGTATGGCTCAAAAACTTTGTCTGGCTTTGCTGTGTAATTTGACTAGCTAGTTCCCCCTGTTCCTCCTGCCTACACCCTCCGCTTCTTGCATGTCTACTTTCTGTAACAAAATTGGTTCAGGTAGGCTGTTTCAGGAGGCTTTAAGAATGTGAAATTTGGTCGACTAGATCAATGTTTCGGCAATTTGAATTTGAGCTATTCTCCAATCCATCGATCTGTGTTTTTTCCTGTGCAATATTCATATGCAGGAACCTTGCAGTGCGATTTAACTCATGAAGATGGCCGAATATTATTTCTGTGTGAACAAAGAAGTTGTAGAACTTTGTGTAGATGTTCATAGTGTACTTATTTGCGGAATTTGGTGGTAGCATGCAAAAGGATTCAGAATTGTGAAGTTAACTAGGAGTAAATTATATGGTTAGTAACATGCCTTTCCTTGCTGACGTAGTTTTGAGTCCTGCGGAGGGCTGGGGTATTACATATCATGACTGTTGTGATGAAATAGCCATATGCTTCTACTATCAGTTTTATAATATTTAAATAATTCAGGAAATAGGTTCTGTAATAGCTAGCTGGCAAAACTCAATAGTCTGCCCTGCCATTTTTATGTTTATGCTTTTCTTTGTTCTGCACTAGGTATAAAGTTTGCTGGTTGCAGCTCAATTTGGAGAGTAGTGAGGTCCGTGGCTGCTTTGGGGTGTACTTCCTCGGTTTTTCCTGCCTGGGAAACCATTTGTGACTGTGTGCTCCTGCCTTCTGGTGTTGACGCCCGACCAATTATTTATCCGTGCTCGTCCTTGCCTACACCCCTCTCACCCTCTGTTTCTTCCATGTCTACTTTCTGTGAGAAAATTGTTTTAGCTAGGCTGTTTTCGGTTTTCAGTAGTTTTCTTATAAAATGTGACTATGGAGTATGATATACATGCAATTCCTTGTGTGGTTTCTTTGCATGGAGCTCAATGTAATATCAATACTTTTTGCTGCTGCTCTCATCAGACATCTTCACTTCACCTCAAACATTGCTCCCAGCGCTTGGGCTGTGGAAGATGCTCCACTCCTGAGATCTCCGACCATCTGTTCGTTGATTGCCCTTTTGTCGACTCGCAACATTCTCTGAAAACAGGGCTCCAGACCTACAAATTGGTCAAAGCCCACATGCTGTTCACCCACATACCCAGAGGAACATTCTTATCTTCCTCTGTTGGCATGTCTGGTCTAATCTGCCATATTTTTCTTTGTCGGCGACATCCTTTGGCATTGTGATGAAGATAGTGCCTTGTCTTATGAAAAAAAAAAAGATTTGACGACACTGCTGGCTCTTGGCTAACTGAAGCACGAAGCTTCCTGCTCTCTCTTCTCTCCTGATTTTTTTTATGGACATTGAGTTGTAGGCTTGAGCCGCCCTATTATTATTGGGCCTCTTCTGTCCTCCATAGATATATCCAGGGGCATGGTACTGTCAAATCTGCCTCCGAAGAAATTAGTGATGCACTTGCCAAGGAGAAGATCTAGAAATGTTGCGAACATGTTGGTAACTAGTGTTGATGCTCAAATAATTCCTAAAGTTCAATATTATTCTCCACAAATGTATTTAAGTTAAGCTAATTAATTTAACAAACAAGCTTGTTGAGTGGCAATCCAAAACCTTTTAGGTTTTTTTTTGTATTATGTGTTTAATAGGAACCCAAAATCATCAATTCTATAGTTTTATCGTTGGTTTAACTCTTTGTATTTTATACCTTTTTCGTTTACACTTGTATTTATATAATTTAATGTTTCAGGTCCAAACGGAGTAGAAAAACTGTACTAGAAACATTTTCCAGGGTAGACAACACGTTGGTGCCTGAAGCCACTCTGCGGGGGCTTGACAAAGGCGGACTGGCATCAGGTGACTTGCCTCTTGGCAGTCACGGCGTAACATGCGCCCACCCATCTGCCGTTCAAATAAGATCCAATGGCACTGATTGGCCCAAGTGAAAACAAGCCACTTTCTTCCTGATCGAAAGGCCACCAGCCACTGAAGGCCAAAACTGCCCAAAAACGATTCAGACTTAACCTTTTTTTCAGGCATTCGACAGTAGCAACCATAAAACAACAGCGGCCACAAATTAGCAAGATTAGCTAGATATAATTAGCCCACGAGGCTATAATCTCCTTTCTTGTAAATGATGTAGCCCTGCTGTCCAACGAATAAAGCAGATTTAACTGTTAATTCTTTTTTACAGTGGACGGTTTGCCATAGTAGAATCTGCATCCTATTTGCTGAGTCTGTACTCATTCTCATTGAAACTGAGAACTGGCGCAGTTCAAGCATGCATCAATCGATACATCAGCACATCCAGCCATCAGCCACCCATTAGAGAGGTTAAAAAAAGATCCATACTTGCACATCTTTAGGCAGTTGACGATACGAACAAAACATTCATTTTTCATCGCATTAGAGATGAAACAACGCTAACCAGTTAAGCTTAAAAATAGCGAAAAACAACAATCCTATATGCTGTACATGACCATGTCCATTCATTCAGTGCTTAACATTGAAAGAAACAACAGCCCAACAATATTGCTAAAGACAAGCACTAGTATTACACGAGCAAATTATAGGCTGCCGCACAGTACTCAGCGTGCAAATTCTGCAACAACACGTCTTGCTACTGAACAATCATTGGAGTTGGAGTACACAAAATAGGCCATTTTACTTGTACACTTAAGCCACAAAAAACTCTAGTCAGCCCCAAAGGACTATAGTTTTTTTTTAAAGATCCAGCTGATGGCCGGCACATATTGATCAATAGCAAAGAGCAAGCAGGAAATGCAGAAGGTGGTTTTCTGATCGAGTGATCAAGGAGGTAAAAAGAAGAAAATAGGTTTATGGTAAACCGTTTACCCCTCAGTCGATACATAACCACCACTACTCACGGCGGGTCCCCAAATGGGTGCTCTGAGAGGGTTGCTCTTGTCTGACACCAAAGCTCAAGGGTTCTTCTGATGCTTGTTGTGATATTCGCCGAACTGGCCACCTTTTTTTCTTCTTCTGAAAGTGCACTCGTTTCGTTGATGCCAAATTTCTCCAAGTATCATGATGAACATCGATCTTACAACCTTTTTGTGTTATAGTCTTGCTCCATAGATAATTTCTTTTGTGATGTCAGCCACTTTTGTGTTGCTCTGCCAATTGTCAGGATGAAGTGAGTTGCATCAAAAACCACTAGCCGCCTTTGACCAAACTGAAAATGAGGAGGGGCACTTCCAGAATAGGTGTTCAGAGCTTTCTAGATTTCTTAAACACAGCTGGCAGAAATACTCATTTGGCCGGCCTCTTCTCTGAAGACGATAGTTGCACCATAGTCTATTCTTGTGCATCAACCAGACAAATTTTTTGGGGCGAGCCGGTGCCCACGCCTGGCAGAACAGTTTTCTAAAACTTGACTTGATCAGCCCCTGAAATTGGAATTTGTATGCCGAATTTGTGGAGAAAATGCCTGAGGCTTCATGGTTCCACTTGATTATGCCTCCGAGCTGGTCATTGAGCTGCATATTTTTTTGAGGTAAGCCATCTGTGCAGTCTGATTACCTCGGGCAAGGGAGGTTGAGCGTTGCCATGGGCAAGATCCGCGATCCAAGTGCCATCTGTCAGAGCTTCCTTCACTATCCCGTTCTTCCTCCTGGAGTGCTTGAAAAGCTCTGGGTAGTCCATCTTCAAGGTGTGCCACAACCAGTCCAGGAGCAGTTCGAGAAATTGGCCGCTTTGCCGTTGCCCAAGCTCGCTGTGGTGGATGCACTGAAGAGGGCTCTGTCGCCTTCATTGCATGACAATTGCGTGCCCACCTATGGCCTTTCAGGGTTTGCCCACGAGTGCCAGAGGCATCTGAGCCTAAGTGCTCTGCTGAACCGTGTCAGGTCTGGGTTGCTGAGGCCGCGGTTGTCGGTCGGAGTGCATACCACCGGCCAACTGACCTTACATTTCCCCCAGTGAGCTCTTCGTCTTGAGCCCAAAGAAAACGATGTCCGATCTTGTCCACTTCAGCGAAGAACTTTCTGGGAACCGTAAGCACAATCAGGGTAGAAGTGTTGGAAATATGCCCTAGAGGCAATAATAAATTGATTATTATCATATTTCCTTATTCATGATAAAGGTTTATTATTCATGCTTTATTCATGCTAGAATTATATTGATTGGAAACTTAAATATATGTGTGGATACATAAACAAATACCGTGTCCCTAGTGAGCCTTTACTAGACTAGCTCATTGATCAAAGATGGTTAAGATTTCCTGTGTAGGGCTTGGAGGAGCTCTAGGAGATATTCCCAAGATACGTTGTTGAAAGCCTTTGCGATATCTAGTTTTAACAGCAGCACCGATATTTTCTTTCTATGTAGGGATCTAACCCCGTTTTGGACGTAGAGGAAGCTGTTATGCATGCACTTCTTGGCAAGGAATGTCGATTGGGCTGACAAGATGATGGTGTCAATGACGCCGGAGAGCCGCATGGAAAGAACCTTGGCCATCAACTTCGCTATCGAGTGGATTAGGATAACTAGTCGCCAACCCGTGCATTCGCACGGCCTAGTTCATTGTTACTACATTTGAACCATATTATTAATTAACATATGGCAATCCATTTTGTACAATTACATGTGGACGTGCCATCTATTGAAACCTAAAGACACTGCAGTATAGGGATTCATAGGAGATTGTATTTTCACAAATGAGTAAGTCAGATGTAACCACATGAAATAATAAGATGACAGCAAAATATAATTTGTTCTTAGATAAGTTATCGAAGTTCAATATATGGTTTTAGTAGCCCACATATATATGACAACAGATGTTTGATATTATTGTTTTTCCCATTTCCGCAGTTTGTAAAGTCAACTAATTATTGCTTACTTGGTTACACTAATTCTTATGCGTCTAGGCTTGAAACTATTTATATGTTGCTATCTCAATAATTAACATGGTTACCAATAATATTCCTCTATGAAAATATTAAATTGTTTTACTTATGGTGTCCTTAACAAATCTTATACTTTTATTAATGATGGAAGTTTGCTAATCTTGTAAACTATCTCAATCTTGGAAACAGAAACAGAAGAAAATTATAACATATACACTTCATATATCCTTCAAATTAATTGAGAGAGGAAAAACAGTTGGTAAATAAAGAAGACATCGATCTTGGTTTAGTGAGTTATAAAAATCAAGCAATGTTATAAAAAATAAGTTTGAATTACACAAAAGAAAGAAATTTATTGATTTTGAATTTGAAAAACGCTGCAACTTCACGCTTTCCTTGAACATGACGGTCCATAATCTTAAATGCATATATTGATTTTTTGTTAGATACGCTGTGACCACATATACGAATATATGTACAATTTAATTTTGGATCATAGATAAGCATAGATGTAATACATCTATGATGGCCTCAGGTGACAAATTTACTTCCTTGTTTAGTTATAACTACATGGATCTGCTTTGCATTGGCATTAAACAAATGGCCCCAGTTGATTGGTTCGTATTTTTCCTTTTGTGTAAATTCTTCTTGGTTGCTTGGTCACAGGGGATTCTTCAAGGGGGGTTGGCCATTCACATAAAGAGTTTTGGAGCATTTCATAATAAATTTGAATAATGTGTCATCATTGGCCTTGTACATCTAATGATAGTCATAGGAATATATTTTTCAAAGACCGGTGCAAATCAGAGAAACTATTCTATTGTTTATTTAGTACAGAGACAACAAATTTATAAATAGTTGGAATTTAATTTCCCAATCTAACATTACATATATATGAACCTGACCTTATTAAGCATGGACCCTCACAAGTCACTAAGTCCTTGGCCACGACAGAGAGCAAGCACAGCCTAGTGCGGGCAGCATCATACATATTTGCGAACTTGCATTAGAAGGGGAGGAGAGAAATTAAGGAGAAATTAGAGAGACATGGATTAGCTGCACATAAGGGTTAGTTGTAATTAAGAACCAATAAGAGCAAGTACTTGTATGGCTTGAATGACCACAACATATACGGCCCCTCACCTGTGAAGGCTAATGTGTCTTCATATGCATAGCATTGTGGAACATAAAACTACTAACATGTCATTACGTACCTAGAGTTCTACACATGGGTTTTGAGTCTTGACCGACATACATGGTGTGCGTGTAGTTGTTTATTAATTAACGCTGGTGACTCCAGCTAGCAACCAAATAATGTAGATCGCTGGTTGATTTGTTGTAGAGCAAACCATACATACAGGAAAGAAAATATGGGCAAGATTGTATTAAGAGGAGATGTCTTTACGGAGAAGACAACAGACTGAAAGTGCAGGATGATAACATATCAAAGAAGAGAGCTAGATAGCACGATATATGCTTCACGTGGGGTAAATAATGATCTAAGAAGAGTGCTAGCTAACATGATATATCCTTCACATGTTGTTGAGGACCATCAGATTGATGTGTAATCCGGCAATGTCAGCAGGTACCGGCGATATTACTTGAGACGCTAGTCTCTGACTCCATGAAACCTCTATTATTTGTAGGAGCCGGATGACAAAGCCTCACAAAATTGCATCAAGTTGGTACTTCCATAATTATACCTGCAAGGGCAATAAAGAAACAAAATCCAGAACTTAACTATTGAATTCTAACACCTGAAGCCATCATCTCAACATGTCGCTGCTGGCTCTTTTGTCTTGTGCAACGACAGCTGTAGGCTCTTGGTTTACACGTCCAGACAAAGGAGGGCCTAGTGCCCGGCAGCACCGCAGCGAAATAAGACCATTGTGCGAACCCTAGCTCGCGTGCACCGGACATCGGAAGAGAGTAGTTGTGGCTGCTAAATCGGATCTCATGCAATTGCCGTGAGGAAACACATGCTCCAATCTCGATTGAAGAAATGGGGTCATGGCTTTGACAGACAGATTGGTTTACTAAAGGAGTTTTTATTATTTCTCCTTACTTTAAACTGGTCCACGGGAGGATTTTTTAGGACGGAGCTTTCTTTTTACACGGACGTGCGGAGGTAGGATTGTTGCAGGATATAGATAGACTATAAGGCAGGTTTACGGAAGGACTTCTTTTTTCTTCTTTGTATGGGAGAATTTTTTTATGGAGACGTGAGGAGTTAGGATTATTGCACTATATAGAGATAGACTATAAGAGGTTAACGTGAGATCAATTGCTTGTATTTACTTCAATGATGTGAAGTTTTTTTTTTTTGCTGGAAACGCCATGAAGCTTTAGATAGATGAGATGGGATTTTCAAAATTATGTTTTAACGATTGAGAAAAGCCTGAAAACTGTTTTTGTCTAAGAATTGTCTGATTTAATCTACACCGTAATAATTCGGTCCCACCAGATGAACGGCTCGTAAAATCTAATTAACGTAGGAATTTCTAGGAAGTCGGTAATTAGTAGAGGTATATAGATAGATAGATAGATAGATAGATAGATAGATAGATATAGATATAGATAGATATAGATAGATAGATAGATAGAGGTATAGATAGATAGATAGATAGATTGGTCTAAACTCACTGATTTTGGCTGCACCATCCTTCTTCGGGATCAAGGCCACCAGAGCAACGAAAAGGCTATAGTTAACTATTCCTGGTCGATCTGACCTTGTTTGTAAGTCTGCCATACAGCGAGGGCACCAACTCTTGTATGCGCATACCAACCAACCATTTGTCCTCCCAAAATAGCATTTTGTTCCCGTCACTAATCTCCGATCTCGTGGCCGCCCGAAAAAGTGCCTTAGCCTCTTTCGAAACTGCCCCAAAAGTCTCTCCCCATGGTTTGGAGTCATTAGTCCTCTGTAGCCATAGCCATCTCGTCTACGCCACTATACTAAGCCAGCCCTGGTTAGGTATACCAAGCAACTAGCCCATCTCGGCATACACACCAGACCCTAAGCCACTGCACAGTTCCTTCCTCGAGCCATCGCCTTGGCACACCACAAAAATCCACAGAAAAGCTTGTTCATTGCTGCCATTGTCATTAGGGGAATATCAAGAGCAAGCATCACATGGATTAGAATGGCACATAACACCGACTTCACTAACATCATCCTGCTGCTCTTCGGTAGAGAGGCACTATGATGCCCCTGTTTATAATCGTGCACCAATCATACACACATCATGCATGATCATGAACGGCGACTCACTTTAATATCACAAAGACAACTCTATGACACAAATTAAACAAAAATCTTTATATTACAAGCCCGAGTCACGAGGCCCAAAATACATTAGTCAACAAACAACATAAGTCCGGGTACAGATGAAGTTAAATAAGTTTTGCCTTAAGAAGGCTGATCAAAACAACAACACTAGATCGAAAAGGAGCATGGCTCCTGCTAGGTACCTCCGAACTACTCCTTGACATCGGACTCCACATAGTAAGCACCATCGGGGTAACCCGCATCAGCGGTCCTACCAGCTGTTGCAGCAACCG